>NW_022589706.1:5140521-5231823 GCF_004348235.1 Phoca vitulina
TTCTTTCTTTCTTTCTTTCTTTCTTTCTTTCTTTCTTTCTTTCTTTCCTTTCTTTCTGATTTTATTTATTTTAGAGAGAGAGAGAGAGTGTATCAGCATGAGCAGGGATGGGAGAGGGAGAGGGACAGAGGGAGAGGGAGAGAGAATCTCAAGCAGACTCCACACAGTGTGGAGCCCCATGTGGGGCTCAGTCTCATGACTCCAGGATCATGACCTGAGCCGAAACCAAGAGCTGGCTGCTCAACTGACTAAGTGACCCAGGCGCCCCCTACCATACTCCTTTTTCTTTTATAGAAATCCCATTATTATCTGTTTAAGTTCATATTGATTTTCAAAGACTAATATGCTGTGATTCATTGTGACCTCCTCTCCTCCACCAAGAGAGAGTGCATATATATAGAATATTTTATATATATATATATATATATATATGTAGTTCATCTCCACTCTCACTCTGCTTTTTCGTTATTAAGAGTTGTAATTTGTTCCTTCATTAATTGAACCCAGTCTTGACTTGGATGGACCTTTTCTCCAGTTGGATTCATGAAACCTATTCTTTTGGTCTAGGATGTCACTCACTTGAATTTTCAGCCCACGGAACCCAGATCTTTCATTCATTAGCATTCTGCGTGCAATGCCCATCTCACAACCAGGTTGTGTGGTCTGCCAAAATGAAGTAAATTACGCCTTAGCCCTTGTGAGAAGAAACCTAAATGAGATCACCGAGGGATGCTAAAACACTCTGGGTTATTTTGGACCGGGGATAGGGGAGGTCCCCACTTCTGACTACCCAGTATTATTTTCTTAGGCTGGAATCGATTCCATAGGTGTATTGGAGACAGTTCAAACAACAAGCTTATGTTAAATTTTCAGGAAATTTGTGAAGTAGTTGATGCCAACTTGGTAGCTTGAAATTGGCCACAGTGGGAATATTTATACCACAGAAATTGGAAAATGCCACAAATGAGGGTTTTCCCCTCCCCAACAGAGTCAGTTTTTATTTTTTATTTTTATTTATTTATTTATTTTTTTAAAGACTTTATTTATTTATTTGACAGAGAGAGACACAGCGAGAGAGGGAACACAAGCAGGGGGAGAGGGAGAGGGAGAAGCAGGCTTCCCACGGAGCAGGGAGCCCGATGCGGGGCTCGATCCCAGGACCCTGGGATCATGACCTGGGCCGAAGGCAGACGCTTAAAGCAGAGTCAGTTTTTAAATACTTACCAGCACATCACTCAAGTGCCCCTCAGGTTCACCCTTTTTTTCTGCCCAGTTACAGACCAAGGAGAGGATATAGAAAGACAGTGAGACAGTTGTTAGGATAGGTTTTTGGCTGGCATTAATTTTCCCGCCTGCGTTTTTTCCATCACATACTCTGCCAAGAGTTCTGTAGTCAAATGGACCCCACATTCCTGATAGCAAATGAGGGTCACTATCATGCCCCACCTCCCGTCCTGAGCCCAGGGTTGAATCCCAGCTCATCGCTACTTGCTCTGTGACTTGAGCTAGTCAATTATCCACATCTCTAGGCCTGTCTCCTCATCACTGTCATGAAGAGAATACCGCCAATTCCATGGTTTGTGTGTGAACGTTTGGGGTTGGTGGGGGGTGGGTCGTGAAGGGCGCCCATGTACGGCTCTGCTTAGAACTTGGTGCATTGTAAGCTTTCAGTAAGTGATAGCTCTGATTGAAATTCTAAATGAGGCTCTAACGGAAAGTCACTGTGTATTCACAGACACTCGGATAGTGCCCAGAGGCCCCGCACCTCTGGCGGCATCTGAGGCCCAGGAAGCAGCCGGTCTTCCATTATTTCTCCCACAAGGCGGCGGTCTCCGTCTGAGCTCCTTGGGGCTGGGAGCCCAGTACAGGTGTGATTCCCTTGGGTCCCAGGTCACACCAGCCACGTACTTTCTCCCTTTCGTGGAATGCCTGCCTCCAGTGATACCTCGAGTGCTTTGAGCTTGACATTTTCAGCTACAAAGAAGTGGGGAGAAAGAAGCCTTTCTCGAAATCTATTGATTTGGCCTGGATGGCTTTTCACTGATATGCTGGAGTATTCTGTGTGGGGCAGTGCAAAACCCTCCTTTTACTCACTGCAAGGGTGTTTTTCATAGGTAGGAAGCTGAAGTTTTGGAGGGTGTTTCTGTTCTCTTTTGTCTGTCTTGGTTCCTTTTTTCTCATTCTTCAGTCGTGAAAGCAACATGATAGAGTAAAATCAATGTGGGGTCCGCAATCAGACAGACCTAGATGTGACATATTTTTCTGCTACTGACTGGCTGAATGACCTGGGGCTGCTCATTTGAATTTCTAGCCCCCAGCTTCCTAATCCATAAAATGGGGGCATCTCTCTCTCATCTACGCATCTATCTTGAGTTAGTCCTATACTTCACAACCTGGCCACACATTAGATTCACGTAGGGAGCTGTTCAAAAGTTATTGATTCCTTAGCTCCACTCCAAAAGACTGATTCAGTTGGACTGGGTTTCAACCCCAGCATCAGCTTGTCTTAGAAGCTCCCTGGGTAATTCTGTGAGCAGTGAGGGTTAAGAATTGCTGAGATCCTCTTATTAAGCGTCTCTAAGCCTCAGTTGGCCCATATGCTCATAACCTGGA
Organism: Phoca vitulina; assembly: GCF_004348235.1. Classification (NCBI taxonomy): domain Eukaryota; kingdom Metazoa; phylum Chordata; class Mammalia; order Carnivora; family Phocidae; genus Phoca; species Phoca vitulina. Next base: position 5,143,135 of record NW_022589706.1, read on the forward strand.
AGTCCCTGGACCTCAACAGCTCATATAAATACAACAGTCTCTTTGTGCCCTTTGCTAGCAGTCACTTTGTGCCCCGCAATCCTGCACCTGCTCAGATTAGCAGGCAGTGCAGTCTCTTCCCTGCTCCACCCTTTGTCTTCAGGGGCCTTTCATGAGATGCCCAGAACCCCCACTGGGGCTCTGCTGGGGAGAAGAACAATAATGTGGGAAACAAAGAAGGAAAATTATTAAATGTCCTTACGACCTACAGCCTACTGACAAGTCCCTGAGACAGGCAGAGTGACCTTCCTCTAGGGACTCAGCTGCCTTGATGTTAATACTTTGCTAAAGGCAACAGGCAATCTTAGCCCAACCCCCCGGGATCCTGTAAGTCTACTTTAACATATAAAAATTCCTTTGGAAACTTCCTTTATCTCTATCCCCCAAGATACATGTTGGCAATCATCCCCAATGCTTATGGCCCACTGATATACATATCTGAAGGGTCTCATGACTAGGGTTTTACTAGGCAGTAATAAATGACCTTTTCTCAACAATAGCTAGCCCCCTCAAGGTCCTAGAAACCTTGCTTCCAAAATTCCTTAGAGACTTAGGCTATCCCTAACCCCCTCCCAACTTGAAAGCATATAACGGGCCACTCCTCATGACCCCAGTGTGGCTCTTTCCGCCCAAGGGTCCTGTCTCCGTTCTTTAATAAAACCACCTTTTTGCACCAAAGACATCTCAAGAATTCTTTCTTGGCCATTGGCTTTGAACCCTAACGTCTTTTCCTACATCAAACAATACCTGGCATCCTTGTCCCTACGCTGAAGCTGGGCTGTCTCTATGGTCAGCAGAAATGGTCCCTCAGAGCAGTGCATGATGGGGGCGCCTGGGTGGTTCAGTTGGTTAAGCAACTGCCTTCGGCTCAGGTCATGATCCTGGGGTCCTGGGATCAAGCCCCCCATCAGGCTCCCTGCTCCTCAGGGAGCCTGCTTCTCCCTCTCCCTCTGACTGCCGCTCCCCCTGCTTGTGCTCTCTCTGTCAAATAAATAAATAAAATCTTAAAAAAAAAAAAAAAAAGAACAGTGCATGATGGTCCTTCTCTTGGTTTACCTTCGGCTAGGGATACCCCACTCTGATTGGCTTGGGTTGCCAGGCCCATGGCCCATCAGATGTCAGCTTTTCCACTTCACCCCAGAGCACCCATATTTCCTAGGTCACGGCCCAGTACCCAGAGAGCAGTGTCATGAGTTACAGCATCATCCACTCATGGCTCAGAACCAGCATTCTGCTCCAACAACCTATGCTTGGGGTGCTCAATCCATACTCTTCCCTCTTCATGAATTTCCTCTTGGAGACCCTTCTTTTTCTTCCCATTATCTGCCCTCATATGGGTCCCCCCTTGTCCATCAGATGTGTTCTAATACATGTAATTAGTAGATAAACACCAAACCCTCTTCTTCCAGAAGGCTTCTTTGCCCATTGTGTAGATTCATACAGATTTAAAAATGTAAAAAAATAAATTAATTAACAAAAAATTTTTAAAAATATATGAGAGAGGATCCATTATCACTACTTACAAGCCTCTCTCTTCTAAACACAATCTTTCCCCAAGCACCCTCTCCACTAAAACAACCCCTTTCCCAAAATCAGTGGGTAGGAATGAACTGACTTTGCATATGTGTAACCCAGAGGGATTACCGAAATGGTTATTTCCAAGACAAAGGACAACTTTCCCCAAAAGTAAGTTCAAGTTTTTAGCATGAGAAACCACCCAAAACACTCCAGATGGTAGTTTCCTTAGTTTCAACCAATTTTAGGATTCAGTCTCTTCTGGGCAACCTGGTCCACATAAATGGGGTTGATATGAACGGCAACCTCGCAGGGCGGTTGAGAATAATAAATGAGATGTGGAATGAGCAACTTGCAATGTCTTATTATTATGTCTGTTACTAATTAGTTATGCTAATCAGCATCTAATCGGAGTTGCCCCTTTGGACAGCGAGTACCACATGGCCGAGTCATATTCCCTCCTCTTACAGCCCCCCCATGCAGTCGTCAGTGTGGTGGTCCTGACCCCCGACCAATACAAGCCCATGGTCACAGGTCCTCACAGGATCACCAGTGAGGGAAGTCGCATTAGCTAGAGCGATGGGGCTCTTCACCGAAAGGCAGGCTGTGGGCCCTGTGTTATTTGCTCTCTCTCCCTCTTGCTCTGGAAAACGACTGCTTATATTGAGCTAAAATCTGGTGGACCGAAAAAGATGGCTCAGGCTTCGTCATTTATGATCCCACCTCCAGCCTTCAGAAGAGGAAGACTCCGTCGACAGCAGGGTAGGCAGCACTGCCTGTTGCCTGGAGCAGCATGATGGGTGGGGAGACGGTAGAGGTCGGCGTGCTCTCCACGCGGACAGATACTGGGTGCCCTGAGAGAGAGAGATCCCAAGGAGGGGATGCCAAGCGGCATGGCCGGAGAGAGATGGGGTCAGGAGAAACGGGGAGGAGTTGAGGAAAGAGACAGAGATGTGGGAGCTGTCTCAAATTATTCTCCAATGCTTCTGGAGTAGGATTTGGGTTTGTTGGTGGGTGTGTTTCTAGACGCTTCAACCAGCTGAGATGTCTGTCAGGGGGCCCAAATGGTCTGGGTTGTGCCTATTCCCCCGAAGCTCTCATGCATCAGTTGTACCTTCTCAGTGCAAAGAGCTTTCAGAACAGCAGCACCCTGGCCATGGTTGTCCAAACCCCACCGTGCTGGCTTCCTTCCTGGCCCAGATCGCCTCTTCTCTCACTTCAAAGGTTGTTCCAGACCAGAAGGTGTGGAGGGAGCCAGAGGAGGAGGGAGACCACGGGCCATCTCCTTGGCCCAGGGGGGAAGCTTTAGCAGGGCACAGGGTAGTACAGAGATCTCCAGATGTATGTCAGAGGCCTCGGGCTCAAGATATTTCCTGCCTTCAAGGTTCATCCATATTATCACAATTGGCAGGATTTTGTTCTTTTTCGTGACTGAATAATATTCCATTGTATATACATACCACATTTGCTTTATCCATTTGGCCATCAGTGGACACTTGGGTTATTTCCACGTCTTGGCTCTTATAAATAATGATGCAATGAAAATGAGGGTGCAAATATTTTGTTGAAATAGTGGTTTTGATTCCTTTGAATAAATGCCCAGAAGTGGAATTGCTGGGTAATATTATGGTTCTATATTTAATTTTTTTGTTTCTTTTTTATTGAAGTATAATTAACATACGATGTTATATTAGTTTCATTTGTACAATATAATGATTCAACAATTCAATACATTACTCAGTGCTTATCACGATAAAAGTGTACTCTTACTATTTTTAATTTTTTGAGGAACCTTCATACTTTTTCCAGAGTGGGTGCACCAATTTACATTCCCACCAACAGTGCATCAGGGTTTCCTTTTCTCCACATCCTCACCAGCACTTGTTGTTTCTGGTGTTTTTGATTTAGTCATTCTGACAGGTGTGAGGTGATATCTCATTGTGGTTTGGATGAACATTTCTAACTTTCATAGTTACCATATTTATTTTAATATCTGTAAGGAAAAATACAACTAGCACATCAAGTGTATAATTTCACTGATCTATTGCCTAGGATGAGGGTCAATACAGTCAAGTAAGTGGACTTATTTAAAGGAAGAGAATAAGGAAGTAATAGTCCAGATGGTATAGGAATATGGCAGTCATGATTGGCATTTGGGGAAATGGGCAAAATGGCATCTTCAGGTCCTCCTGGCTCTAACATTCTGGCATTCTCACCCTTCCCTGTCTTTTCTCCTGTTTTCTCTGCCTCCTCAGAAGAGAGGGCATTACAACGTTATATTTCCAGATTCAAAATAGCACAGGGTCTGTGCACACTGGGTCTTCTCAGTCTTCCCCAGCAAAGAGCTCTGTTTTGTCGGGGGCCAGCTCTGTTTTCCCACCTCTGGTCTCTGATGACGTACATGAAATGGCAGGAAAGCAGACCAAACTGAAAGCAAGAAAAATAGGCAGGGCTTTGCAGAGAGCGTATAGCTGGACTTCACTTGGGATTAGCCAAGGGGCTCTCCGCTCCATTAGCAGAATACCTAATGTGCTCATGTTTGAAAAAGCAAATCTGCAGAATTAGCAGCGAATAAATTGTTACTGTTGCAGACTGTTGATTCTGTGTTCCTCCTTTGTAACCATCAGGGCTCACTTATTTTTATTTACTTCTTGGCATGAAATCATTTCCTATGTTTTCTTTTTAACTCACTCCTAATGGCATCATGCTTGTCTATTTTCCTTGTCCTGGATTCTGAATGATTCTTCCATAATTGTCTATTGTCTAATGTTAGACATGCATTGGTTTTCCATAGTTGATGAAGCGTGGCATGCCATGGTGGACAGACCTTGGGTGTTGGGACAGACAGACCTGGTTCTGAATCTGCCTTAGCCACCTGTGATCTGTGGATTGGTGCTCCTGACTTCAATAAGCCTGGGCATCATTTTCTTTGACTACTCAACAAGAATTACACTTCTCTCACAAGATTTTTGTGAAGATTTAAGAGGTACCCTATATGTATATATAACCCTGGCCTGAGTCTGTTGAGCTTTAGATGCTAAATAAATATCAGTTCTTTTATCATTTTTCACAAGCTCAACAAGTCTTTGTACCAGACGCTACAGACAAGGCCAAGATGAAGATGACCTGGGTCAGGATGGTACATAGGTTTTATTTCATGTGCCAGCCCTCATGGAAGGTGCAGCTTTGGGGAGAACCTTGTGGAGACGGATGTTAGTGGTCAGCAGGGAAGAGGAGCGTCACTGATTAGCCGTATCCTCCGGCGCAGGAAGGGACAGTGGGGGACGCGCCCATCCCACGTTCACCATCATGGACACAAACCCTGCTTTGGGGAAGTCAAAGCTAAGGGAGTGTGAAATTCCTGGAGAAAGAATGAAGAGCTATCAAGCACAATAGCTGTTAAGTGTTAGGTGCTTTTACACGTGTTACGTCTAGAATCCTCTCTGCAAACTGAAGATGACTGAGTTATTATCCTCATTCTATAAATGAGGAAATCTCTGCTCAGACAGGCTAAGTAGATTTCTCAAGTTCTCACAAGGTAGGAAGTGGTGGAAATGAGACTCGAACCCAGAACTCTTATTCCAGAGGCCTTTTATTTGCAGTTACTAACTTGTTAAACTGGGGTGTTCAAATGGAGTCCATTAAAAAAACTGAGGTAAAATTAAGAAATTTAACATTTGTCAAAGTGCACTAATTTTGTGTTCAGTTTGTGAACTTTTTAAATACACCAGGGTAATTTAAATACACCTGTATAACCATCAGTCAGATTAAGATACAGAACTTTCTCACCTTTCTAGAAGGTTCCCTTGTGCGCTTTCTCAGTCAATAACCTCTCCACCTAGAGATAACCACTATTCTGATACTTACCCTATATGATTAATTTTTACTGTTCTTTAACTTCACAAAAATGGCATTTTATAGTAATTTTGCTTTTGTGTCTTGCTTTTCGTTCAACATAATGTCTGTGAGATTTATCATGTCATATTAGTACTTTTTTTTTAACCATTGTTACAAATACATCACAATTTATTTATCTAATCTCCTCTTGGGGGACATTTGGATTATTTGCAGTTTTTGCTTATTATGAATAAAGCTGCTATCAACATTCTTGTAATGTCTTTGGGTGAATATATACCCTTATCCTCTTCAGTCTGTACTTACTACTATACCGAACCACAGGTTCGGTGACTATTTAACTTTACTAGACATGAGGCTTTGCCTTTTCCAGTGGAAGCTCCACAAAGTCAGGGGCTTAGGTCTCCATCGATGCTACATCCCGAGGACCCACAGCAGCTCCTGGCCCAGAGTCAGTGCTAATGAGCTCTTTGTGAGCTCATGAAAATATTTGCATATTGTGCGTTTTGGTTTTTGGCTTTGTATTGGGGCTGTCATGTTTCAGTGAACGGAGATCAGAATCTCTCTCCCCGTGCCCAGAACACCCATCTTAAAACAAATGGTTTAAGATTTATTTATTTTATTTTACAGAGAGAAAAAGAGAGTGTGCACGTGCAAAGTGGAGGAGGGGAAGAGAGAGAGAGACTCTCAAGCAGACTCCCCGCTAAGCACAGAGCCCGAGGTAGGGCTCGATCTCATGACCTGGAGATCATGACCTGAGCCCAAATCAAGAGTCGGATGCTCCACTAACAGAGCCACCCAGGCGCCCCCCCACCTTTAAAAAGATTTATTTATTTTAAAAACAAATATTTTATAAAGCCTCCTTAAATATCCGGAAATGAAGGTCATTTGTAACATTTGAATGTTACAACCTGTCTCCACAGGTATTTTCTTTTTAATCAATATGGTGTTCTAACTATTCTACAAAGGAAAAATTAAAGAAAGTAATTTATAGTAAGGTAATGAGGATTTCAATATACGAATGCCTGGGGATGACTGCATCGGAAGACACAATGAGATACCCAGATACTTGCAACTCCATCTGTGATCCATACGAATGCAGAGAGAGGTGAGCGAGGTCTCATGATCTTGTAACTCCTGTCTTGAATTGCACTGTTGTTGGTGATGTAATTTTCCAAGTGGTGACAAACTCTTGGTAATATTTCTAATAAAAGAAAGTACAATCTTCCCTCAATTGGTTCTGGAAAATTAATTGTCTGTTAAAACTGTGTAAGGATGCTTTCTTTCTTTACGTAAAATAGAGTTGGGGTCTAGATTCACAAAACTTCTTCAACTACTGGAACATCCTGTAGGATATATGTGGCCTGACACATATTCTTCATTGAACAGAATTATCTCTGTGGTCCTCAACCAGGAAATGCCTGTGAGTACCCTCTTATCACAGTGCCAACTATCCCCCCAAATTTCCAAAATATCCTTGGTACCACCCCCGTGAGGACGACGGTTCTAATTCAATACCTTCGTTCTATGGATGGGGAAATCTTGGGAAAGGGAGAACTGCCCCCTGGATTGTTCAGGGACTTGGAGGTTATGCATGGACCACAGTCTCCTGACTCCTTGGTCTAAATGAAGATTCTATCCACAATTGCAGTTGGAGCTGGGTCACTGAATCAAGTAGATTTGGGTTCAAATCCTAGCTCTGATCATAGGCAAACTGATTAATCTTTCTGAGCTTTTGTTTCATCATTTGTGAAGTTGAGATGAAAAATAACATTTACCTTAAAGACTTGCTGGGAGGATTAAACAAGATTATGAATACAAATCCTTGGCACATGTAGCTATTATTATACCCCTTTAAGGCTCATTTATTTAAGTACCAACAGAAATTGGTGCATCACATTGCTGTAGAAATTCTTCCTTTGAACTTTTCTCTGTAGAGAAGCACTAGTTTAGCTTTATCTTTTGTTTCCAATGCTTCAAACAATCCTTTTCCATGGCCAAGTGTCCTTCTAAACCCTTCCCCACCAAAGCTGTCCTGAGTCAGAGTCAAGACAAAATGTCTTATGCTGAGTAGCTCAGAGCATCCTGATACTAAGAAGAACCTTGGGGCTACAATTTGGGTTGAAAAGGGGGAAGACAGAAGATGACATTTAAAAAATGTTTTTAATTTAAATTCAATTTAATTAACGTACAGTGTGTCATTAGTAACGTGGTTCTTTTGCAACTTTGCAGCCTCCACAAAGGTGGTCATAACTTTCGTGCATCCCCTTCAACATGGAAACCAGAGCCTTCAGGACAGACACAGTCTCTGAAGGACTCCTGGCTCTGTTGACTCCCTGACTCCACACCCTAAGATCAGTTTCTGGTTGTCTGCTTTCTCACATGCTCTCTGGAGGGTGGCCTCTTGTACTCACAAGCACCTCTGGACCAGCCCCAGCCTGGCGCCAAAGCAGCAGACTTCTCTGCTCCCTGGTGGGCAGAGCCACACCTTCTCCAAAGATGTCTGGACCCCTCCCAAGTCTGATTCTTCCATGGGTGCTCATCCGAAGCCATAGGGTGCCTTATAAAGTCTCCTTGTATCTTAAAGTTACTCTAGCATAATGGTTCTTTGTACTCAACTTGCTCTGTGTGAGTTACTATGTGTTTCTGTCTCCTAATTGGACCTAAGTTGTCTTAGGAGGTGATCCCAGGAAGAAAGCAAGAGAGTGGAGAAGGAGAAAAAGCCAATAAAGAATGTGTTAATGAGTGGCTCACTATTGTGAGCACTTGGGACTCATTTGCATTTGTGTCCCCCTGAAGTCCTGGATGCCACACACTTCAGCATCATTCCAGCAAGAGGCAAGGGGGCTGAATAGTATATGGTATGTATCTACCTATTTTCATCCCTCACTGCTTGAGCGTTGCTCTATGGGGACCTTCATGTCCTGGCACTTCTGTTCTGCCTTGCATGCATGGACTGTCCAGGGCATACTTCTGTAGCCAGGGAAAGCCCTTGGGTAGAGAGAAGCAATTCCTTGATGGTAAGATGTCTGTGTACTGGCACTGAAGATGTGGGTGACCTCTAGGGTGGACCATGGAAATGTGCGTGGGCACTCACGTGTTTACTAGTGACACGTTGCAGAATGCTGGCTGACAAAAGGAAATTGATCAGCTGGATGCTGATCGATGGCACAGACTGATTTGAGGGTGAATTTTCTGGAAAAGCCAGTTGCAGAGAATCAGACTTTTTTCTGACTGGTATAATTTAATTGTACAGTCAGTGTTTGTTATAGATAATTGGTTTTTTTTTTTTTTTGACCTTGACAATCTCACTGGCTTGCTGTCTGCATTGGAAGCACCATTTTCTAACTGTTTCAAATACAATAAGCCAAACCTGGCTCCCACTGCCACGTTCGGGAGGTGCTGATGGCTGTGTTATCCAACCAGCAAAAAGGCAGCGGTGTTTGTGTTTTCCATTTTGCCCTTTACGAGAGCATTTCAGCTGAAGCGAAAGGCTTTTTTCTTCACCCTGGGTTTTTAATAGAAATCTTGGTGGCATGAAGCCGTTTTAGTTCTGAGCGCCAGCTTGTAAAGTTCAGTGGTGACAAAGCTCTGTTCTGGCACGGAACGCAGTGGGTACCAAGGCGAGAGATGCTAATCCGCAGGAGCACCAGGATAAAAATCTAAGCAGGAGACAAGTTTATTACAAAGGGTCATGGACAGTGTTTGTCTGTGGGTGATGTGGGCCGAAGGTCATTTCCATACTAAAAATTTTAAATCACTCACATTTTGCAATTAAGTCAACCAATGTATATGGTTTCCCAACTGGCAATGTATTTTTTTCTGTATTTAAAATGCTCGATGAAGAAAGCATAAGGAAGCTTCAATGAAACTTCTCTGAGATAGGGTGGTCAGTGACAAAAGCAATATGCAGAACAGTGTTGTACGGCTACCCATTGTTTGAGAAAGAAGGAAAAAAAACATTATAGAGCCGCATTTGCTGATATTTACATAAAAAAATCTAATACAAGCATCAGAGTATGGGTAAGGAAGACAGAAACAAGGGTGACATTTTTCAATTTATAACTTTTATATGGTTTTGATTTTAAGATCATGTCAATGTATTTCCTGTTCAAGAAAAGAAGTTAACAAAATGTCCAGTGAAGAACATAGTCATTGGAAAGCAGACCTCTGTTCTTTGATCACTTTTACAACCTTTGAAGGTAGCTTCAGATGGGAAAAATGTATTCCATAAAATTCAAATTCAAATGCACGTAGTGAATCCTTTGCAAACATTTAGGGCATGAGTGGAAATTTTTTACATCCATGCTCATGGAAATTTTTTTACATCTATGCTGCTATTTACCATCCTGCCAGCAGGGGGAAGTGTTTCTCTGTTTTTCTTTGTGCCTTCGTCTAGGTCCCCAGCTTCAGATGCAAAACCAACCAAGAATTCTCTAATTCAAATCTATGCACAAAATGCACCACATTTTCTAGATTCATGGTGTTACTCTCTCATCCCAAAAACCTTTTGGGGACTTGGAGCTTCCAGCAGGCTGCTAATGATTACTCAAAAGGGGCTGATTATTGGGCTTGCTGGTGTAAAGTCTTTTTTCCCCCCTTTTCTTCTCCCTTGTCATTCCACTGGGCCTCCATACATCACTTTCCATAATCAGGTATTAGGAGAAAACCCTTAAATTATGAAAATTCACAGCGCGTGCTCTCTGTCTCTCTCTCTCTTTGTTTTACTTTGCAGAAGAGACCCAGGATTTGGAAGGCAAAACAAACAAACAAATATGAAGAGGGCAGATTTTGGACCTTCATGAATGGTGCTAAAGTTAAGAAAAGCTAAAAGAGGAAGAGAATGAGTCTTGGGGTAGCGTTCATCTCTGTGCCTGACTGGCCCTGTACCTGCTGGGACTCCGGACATCTTCACAACAGGAACCATTTTGCAAAGGATGAGATGATAGCTCTGAGAGGATGAGCATCTCACCCAAGTTTATGTTGCTGCAAAATGATGGAATTGGAAGTAGGTGCCAGACTGCGTCCAAGGAGGAGACACTGAAGTGTTTTTTCCCTACACCATGCTAAATAAACTGTGCGCTCTTTCCTGACTCTACCCGCTCCCCCCCCCCCCCCCCCCCCCCCCCCCCCCCCCAGTCTCTGTCCTGCTCTCTCGCCTTTCTTAGTGTCTCTGAAGAGAGGAAAGGGAGAAGGAGAAGCCGCCCCAGAGCTCCTCAGAGGTTCAGGGGAAGGTGTTCTTGGTTGTACACTGGGAGTGATTCCTTTCAAAAAGGCAGCAACATTGAACTGCCCAAGGTCAGAGATTCCCAGAGCTGTGGACTTGGGGAAGAGCCAGGGAAGGCAGTACGCTGTTTCTAAGCTGTTTTGGAGCATTTTGTGCTTGTGTGTGAGTATTCCTGCTTCCTCGTCCCCACTCCCTGGCGGTGCCCGCAGGTGAAGGAGATGGTCAAGATGCCGACATGGACACTTCCGAATATTGCGTGGGCTAAGTACAATAGCGAACGAAGAACAACAGTGAAGACATTTTACCCGAAGGGAAGGATGTGAGCGTGATCTTAGGTGGCATGGCGTCCAGCTTCTGTGATAAATAACACCGGCCGCCTTGGGGAGAGAGCCATGGCCCTTTTCAATGCTGAGTAGGGCCAGGAGAAATCACCTTTTGTGGAAGCATGACTGTAGCCGCCGTTCAACACTAGGAGGTGCCATTTCAACAAGGAGGTGCAAGCAGCAGCCGGGCATCTTTGGGTGGGCAGTAGTACCCAGCTAGAATGTTCTTTGGTTGCTTTATTTTCCTTTAGTTATGATTCATTTACTACGAAAGATTATGATTTTCTGTTGATGGTGGTGATAAGTTGTCCCTTTTAAATACAGGCCTTTAAGCAAAAAAGTCAACTTAAAGGAAAATAGTTGAGTAAATAATAGGATAGGTGGTATGTAGATGTGGCAAAATGATGAAGTGGCTCTAAACGGTTGGAATATGGAGGATGCCATCTTGGATTATTTCGACACGGGTCTTCCATCTCAGATAATTTAGGACTCTAACAGCATCATTTAAGAGTCACGGGAAAACTGGAATTGTGTCATTTCAGAACAGAAAAGGATGATCTAGTCCAATCTCCCCAGTTTAGAGTTGATGAAATGCAGGCTGAGAGGGAGGTGATTGGCAGAAGGTCACAGAGTTCTGTTGGCTAATAACGAGCGTGTGTGTGCACGTGCGTGTGTGTGGCATTGCAGGGTGGAGGCTGGAGGGGGCTGGAGCCGGGAGAGAAGGTCGAGATAGTAGCCAAATATAGCTCTGCTTTAAGTAATTCGAGTTGTCTGGGCACCATGGAGGGAAAGAGGGAAGAGGAGGGGGACACAGTCTTTGAACAAAGTGATAAACCCCTAGATAACAAGAGGGCAAATATCCTGAAAATCCAAGTTCCTTTTGCTTGCTGCAGCTGCAGGCCAAGAGCTGGTGGGTTTCCCTCAGTAATCTCAGCGTAGCTTTTTGCTGCAGAATGTGGCGTTAAATACGATAGGTCAGCATTAAGCTTGAACAAAATGTGATGACTGATTAGGAAATGAACGGTAAGTCATGGATTGTGGTGATGCTTATCAACATCCTCCCCCCCCCCCCCCGCCCCCACCGGAACAAACAAAGCTCCACTTGCAGGCTCACGAAACTGAACCCAGATGGCCTTGTCCTTGGGACAACATAGCTCTGACTGTGACCGTCATCTGTGAGGAAATCAGGTGTCACAGGGAGAAAAGACTCAACTGGGCCTCAGACGCTTCAGGAGGGGTGCTGTGGGGGGCTCTGGCCCCTGGCGCCCCCTTCACTGTGAGGTCTGCTCTGAGTCTTGCTTTCCTATGTGTATAACTGAGATTAGAGCAGTGTGGAGCAGCCCAGGATTAAAGACAGCCTCCCTTGGGATGGGGCTGGGGAGCCCAGTGCATTGTCCAGGATAGGAACTTAACATATATTTGTGGAACAGATGACCACAAGGCTGGATAAATCAATCAATGATCAATCAGTGGGGCTTTGCATGGTGCCTGGCATAGAGCCAGCCTACTGTTCACCCACATTCCTGTGTGGACAAGTCGATTTTTCAGTGTCCCTATTTTTTCATGTCTAAACTTCACATAAGAAACTGTGTTCCAGGGGCGCCTGGGTGGCTCAGTCTGTTGGGCATCTCCCTTCAGCTCAGGTCATGATCCTGGAATCCTGCGATCGGCCCTGCCCCGGGCTCCTTGACCAGCGGGGAGCCTGCTTCTCCCTCTGCCCTGCCCCCTACTTGTGCTCTCTCTCTCTTTCTGTCTCAAATAAATAAAATATATATATTTTAAAGATTTTATTTATTCATTTGAGACACAGAGATACAGAGGGAGAGAGAGCATGAGCGGGGGGGGGAGACAGAGGGAGAGGGAGAAGCAGGCTCCCTGCTGAGCCAGGAGCCCGACGTGGGGCTCGATCCCAGGACCCTGGAATCATGACCTGAGCCGAAGGCAGATGCTTAACCATCTGAGCCACCCAGGCGCCCCTCAAATAAATAAAATCTTAAAAAACAAAACAGAACAAAACTGTGCTCTACAGATATGTTTTTGGTGTTTGAGAGATGAGTCTAGTGAGTGTGGGGGGTTGCCTGTTCATTCATTCACTCATTAAATCATTTATTTATCCAACCAACTGATATTTATTAAGCATTTAGTGCAGAAATAGTCTAGGCTTCTTCTTATAAGGGTTGAGACCTAGTGGGGAAGTCAGGTAACAACTACATAAAAGAAGTCGAAAGCCAAGATAATGCTTTCAGAATATCATAACTGCTAGAATAAAATAACGATTAGATGGAAATAGTAATGCTAAGACTATTGATGAAAGCTAACATTTATGAAACACCACATGCCAGACCTGTTGTAAACATTTACCTGTATGATGCATTTAATCCATATCATCATCCTAAAAGAGGTATAATTATTGTCTTCATTTTATAAAGGGAAACTGAGGCACAGAGCTAAAAAGTCACGAGGAAAGGTGGGATATTTCAGACAGCGTGGTCAGGAAAAACTTCAGGGGCAGCACACTTAAGCAGGGGCTAGAAGTAAACATTTCTTGTGTATCTCCAAAATCCATCATTCCCTTTCTAATCACCCCACTTCCACCCCACCATTGTTTGGTGAGGCTATCATGCAATTCACTGTCATGACAACTACCTTCTAGGAAGACTGGCCCTCCTTGCAGCCAGAGTGGTGTGACAGGTGTGGCAGGACAGAGGGATTGGTCAAATGCACTCATTGCTCTCTTGACCTTACCAGGGTGTGGCTTATTAGTGGCCTCTAAATCTGAAGGGTACAAGGCTTAGACCTCTGGGATGACATAGCATGGATTCACAGCTTGCCACTCTGCACTTGCCCATGGGGAGGCCTGGTATACATCTTCTCTTCCTTAGGCATTAAGTCATGGCATTTACTGTGGGCGTGGGGCAGAAAATAACCCAGTGGTGGCGGCAGTAATCAGAATAATCTCATCCGTGCACACAAGACATTAAGTTTCAAGGTCTTTCGCCTCCGCATCCCACCTGGGTATCCCAACGACCTCGTGAAGGTAAGACTGTTATTCATATTTGGAAGATCAGAGACAAGGAGGCTGAGAAATTTCAGCAGTGCTGCCAAGCCCATACAGCTGGTGGGGGGACAAAGCCAGTGCTTGAGCTTTGAGAAACGAAAAATCTGTCAATCCATCTGACCACAGGCTATAGGGATAACATCTTTCTTCACAGCAACAAGAACTACCATTTATTGTTTTCAGTGTTTATCCTGTGTTGGATTCTGAACCGGGATCTTTAAACATGTGAACCCATTCAGTCCTGTTACATACTACATGGAGAGCAGCTGGCAAAGTGTCTAGGGTGTGGTAAGAACTCAACGTTAACTTATATGGCTCTATTTTTGGATAAGTGGAAACTGGGGCCCAGAAAGGTTAAGTAACTTGTCCAAACTTACCCTGTTGGTAAACATGGGGCCATGTGGTTATGAGGTCCAGTTCTTGTCTCTGATGCCCATTGCCGGCCCGCCGGCCTCAGTGTGTGTTGTGGGCAATGCACAATGAAGTTTTACCTTTTGCAACTTGTCTCTGGCAACACTTGGACTTTCTTCAGTTTCATTTAAATTACCCTTCAGAGCCACTTGAGCCTTGGGTCTTCAGCCTTGTGGAGACTATTGAGACTGTAGTCACCTCTGTGGTTCCCTCGAGAAGCCATTCATTTTCTCTTCACTCAGGAGACACTGAGAATCTGGGGTGCTGGACAGGAAGGCTTGTCCCTCATTGTGTCTGGGGGATTCATGTTTCTTGGAGGGGATGGTAGAATTCCTCCCCTATGAATGCCATTGGATTTGGGATTCAAGTTGGGAGGGTTTCCTGTTTTGAATTTTACCAAAGTTGCAAACATAAAGCTGTTTCCTAAGTAGACAATGTCCTGGCACTCCTCATCTCTACTCCAGGCTGCAGCTTTATGTTTACTTTCCCTCATTTCAAACAGAATTTATCTGTGGGGTCTTGTGCTCAGCAACACAGAGAAGCCAAATGGAGGTGGATCTTGACTCTTGTTTCCTGGCCTCTGGGATGCAGCAGAGAAAGGGCAGGTGATTCTCAGTGGAAGCTTTTTCAAGGAGGCAGCATTTTAGCCGAGGTTTGGAAGACATCTGGATTTTGATCGAAGGAGGAGGATGGCCAGCACAAGAAGCCATGTATCTGACAAGGGGTTAATATCCAAAATATATAAGAAACTCAAACAACCTAACAGTTAAAGAAAAACAATACATCTGATTTAAAAAATGGACAAGGGATCTGAATAGACATTTTCCCAGACAAGACTTACAAATGGCCAGCATGTGTATGGAAAGGTGCGCAACATCACTAGTCACCAGGGAAGTGCAAGTCAAAACCACAATGACATATCACCTTACCTGTTACAATGGTCATCAAAAAGACAAAAGATAATAGATGCTGGCGAGCATGTGGAGAAATTAGAACCCATGTACTCTGTTGGTGGAAGTGTAAATTAGTAGAACTGCCATGGAAAACAGTAGGGAGGTTCCTCAAAAAATTAAGAAGCAGTCTCAATTCCAGGTGTGTCTATATAAAGGAAATGAAATCAGCATCTCAATATCTGCACCCCCATATTCATTGCAGTATTGTTTGCAATAACCAAGATATGAAAACAACCTAAGTGTTTGTTGATGGATGAATGGATAAGGAAAAGGTGGTGTATAACTACAATGGAATATTATTCACTGAAAAACAGAAGGAAATCTTGTCATTCGTGTCCATGTGGATGAACCTGGAGGAGGTTATGCTAAGTGAAATAAGCCAGACACAGAAAGACAAATACTACATGACCTCACTGATACATGGAATTAAAAAATGTAGGACTCATAACAGCAGAGAGTAGAATGGTAGTTTCCAGGGGTTGGGGGGAAGGGGAAATGGGGAGACGTTGGTCAAAAGGTATAAAGTTTCAGTTATGCAAGATGCGTAAGTTCTGGAGATCTACTGTGCAGTATGGTGACTGTAGTTGATAATACTGTCTTGTACACATGAAATTTGCTGAGAGTAGATCTTAAGTGTTCCCACCACACAAGAAACATCTTAACTGTGTAGGTGATGGCTATGTTAATTAGCTCGATTGTGGTAACTGTTTCACAATGCATAATATATCAAAACATCACAGTGTACACTTGAAATACATTTAATTTTTTTAAAAAGGTTTTTATTTATTTATTTGACAGGGAGTGAAAGCACAAGCAGGGGGAGAATCACACAGAGGGAGAGGGAGAAGCAGGCTCCCTGCTGAGTGGAGAGCCAGATGCTGGACTCAATCCCAGGACCCCAAAATCATGACCTGAGCTGAAGGCAGATACTTAACCGACTGAGCCACCAGGCGCCCCAAAATATATTCAATTTTTATTTGTCAAGTTTACCTCAAGAAAGCTGGAAGAAAAAAAACCCAAATACCACAGACTGGGTGGCTTAAACAACAGAAATGTATTTTCTCAGAGTTCTGGAGGCTGGAGTTCCAAGATCAAGGTGTGGGCAGGCTTGGTCCTGGTTTATAGATGCCCATCTTGCGCTGTGTCCTCACAGGGCTTTTCTCTGTGTGCATGCATCTTTGGTGTCTCTCCGTGGTTCCGAATTCCTTTTTATAACAACACCAGTCAGGTTGGATCAGGGACCACCCTACACATTTTTACTTAATCACCTCTTTAAAGGCCCCACCTCCAAATACAGTCACATTCAGAGGTACTGGGACTTAGGACTTCAATATATGAATTTCGGAGGGATGCAATTCAGCCCATCACAAACATCAAGCCAAACTTTTTTTTAAAAGATTTTATTTATTTGACAGAGAGAGAGAGAGAGAGCGCTAACGCACACAAGCAAGGGGATCAGCAGAGGGAGAGAGAGAAGCAGGCTCCCCACTGAGCAGGGAGCCCGATAGGGGGCTCGATCCCAGGACTCTGGGATCATGACCTGAGCAGAAGGCAAGATGCTTAACCAACTGAGCCACCCAGGAGCCCCAAGCCAAATATTTTACATAATCATTTTTAATGCTTTTAATAATCCCATGACTAGTACTATTAGTAACTTCATTTTTCAGATATAAAATCTGAGGCAAAAAGAGGTGAGGTATCTTGTTTCTGGTCACATAGGTGGTAAGTGACAAAGTCAGGATTTATCTACATCCAGGTCTGTCTGATAAGAGTCTTCACTCTTTACCACCCAATCTGCCCAAAATGGAACCTGGCTGTCTTCATGATGGGTATGTTTGGGTTGTGGCCAAGGGCCTGCTGAACCTTATTATCAGCTCCTTCTAAGTAGGTGTGGAAAAACAGAACCAGCAGTGAAAACACAGGCAAGGTTTCATTATTTTTTGTGATAGATATTTCCATCTTGGAAGGGAGTGGTAGTTTTGGGAGGGGCATGGCTGGCATTGTCCATGGGGTTGCATCATGGGATTGGCATTCTGAGCTCAGGAGGAGATGGAGATGGCTCCTTGAGCTGGCTCCATCCCTGGGGATAAAGAACAAGTTATTTGTCCTGAAGTCCAGCTGACTGAAGCACAAGAATCTAAAGTGAATAGGAATGGTGTTCTCAGTCGAATTGTGTCTCCTCAAAAAGGTATGTTGAAGTCTTAGCCCCAGTACCTGCGAATGTGAGTTTATTTGGCAATAAGATCTTTGCAGATGTAATTAGTCAGGATGAGGCCATACTGAGTTAGGGTATCCCTAATTCCAATGATCGGTGTCTTTGGAAGAAGGCCATGTGAAGACAGAGGTTGGGGTGATGCCTTTACAAGCCAAGGAACACCAGGGTTTGCTGGCAGCTACCAGAAGCTAGGAGAGAGGAACGGGATGGATTGTCCTTCACAGGCTGTAGAAAGAACCAACCTTGCAAGACTTCTACCCTCCAGAACTGTAAGACAATACATTTCTGTCATTTTAAGCCACCAGGTTTGTGGGAAGTTGAAAAGGCAGCCCTAGGAAATGAATATAGATGGGACGGCAGAAACAGTCATGGAAATAATTGCTCTGGGTGATAATAAGTATGACTCTGAGAGAAGAATGGAGATGCGGACTGTGTCTGGGGACTTAGAGGAAAGAACAGTTTTAAAGGAGGTGGGAATTATGGTCTCCAAATCTCCATACAAATGGGCAGATTATAAGAAAGAAAAGAAACTAATGACAAAAGGTGGTAGGTATGATATTTTAGAGTCACCAAGACTCGGGCTGGAATTCAGTATTGGTAATGCTAAAATGAAGCCATATACCTATTAGGTGGGGAGGTAATTTGTATTAATAAAACCCACAGAGATATTCGGGGAAATCAGGGCATGAGAGGGGAAACAAGCCAGCAGAGAAGAGGATGCACATACAGATACAGATGCACAGAAATGCTGTCCTTAAAGGTGTGATAAGAGCCCTGTGAGCCTCTGAAGGAAGTGGCCAGATGTCTCTCTTGCCCGGTCACAAAGTGCTCCGAGGTAGGGCACTGTAGTAACAGGGGCTCACATCACCTCCCCAGCTGACTGCTGCGAATTTTGGCTGCAAGTGGAAAAGTGTGACATATTTTTGTCTTGTTTTACTGACAACTTCCCCTCACAGGGGGCAGCAACTAAGGAATTTCGACTCTGAACCTAATTACGAATTGTTAATTGGTTGGTAAAGTGGAAGTGACAGAACTGCAGGATGAAGCCAGATGGGATTCCTCCTTTTGGGTTGACCATGACTTCATAGAGGTTCTGAGCTCCAGTGAAAAGAAAAGGCAAACATAGTCAGGACTGTACCCTAGACTTTGGGAGGACAGGTTTTTACAAATTAGGAGGATATCCTTTTCTTCAGTTCTTATTGGTAGATGATGCAAAATTCCAGAGGTTTTCTTACCCTTCTCCCTCCCTCATTCCTTCCTTCTTCCTCTCTCTTCTTTCCTTTCTTTTCTGAATGCCATGCACTTCTACCTTTTACATGATTCATTAAGGGATATTAAACTTTAGTATTTAGAAATTGAAATTAGGTACTACTGGAGTTTGTGGAAGGCTAAAATTGGTGTTCAGTGAAAAGTCAGGCAGCCTCAAGAAGCTCCCACAAATGGGGGCACCTGGGTGGCTCCGTCGGTTAAGCATCTGCTTTTGGCTCAGGTTATGATCCCCGGGTCCTGGGATCAAGCACCACGTTGGGCTCCCTGCTCAGTGGGAGTCTGCATGTCCATCTCTCTCTGTACCACCCACCCGCTCGTGCTCTCTCTCTCTCTCTCTCAAATAAATAAATAAAATCTAAAAAAAAAAAGAAAGCTCCCATGGATGGCTGCATCCATGGCACTCCCACTATATTCTGGGAGGACTACTAGTTATTATGTATCATTGGGGCGGTCTGTTGGTTGTGCTTTTCACATGCTGCAATTCATACTTGTTAAATAATAAATGGCAGCTTGTTTTGTTTCATCATTATTAATTTAGATTATTGTACATTATCAGATGAACCTCACAGTGTTTTGTTGGCCCTCTTGTGGGAAATAAAAATATTTGCATCACTTGCGTTTTGAAGCTACAGTTCTCTAATAACTATGCCGTAAGATGTATGGTACTGTGGATTCTAACGTGAAATAGCAACCTGCATGGTTAAAGCAGGTTAAGGCAGAGGGTAGACATCATCTTCACTGCCCCGCCCAAATGGCACAGTATACATTTAGTAATAATGCTAGAGTCAGACTGACCAGCTTGAATCATGGTCCCACCTAAATTGTTTAAGCCTCACTTTCTTTATAGAATGAGAATAGCTGAACCTACCTTAGGATTAAACATCATCATGCACGCACAGTGTTTCAACAATGCTCAATAAAACAGGAACTAAAAGTTACCAATGTTTGCAGAGTGCTTACAGTTTGCTAGGTATCATACGAAGTGCTTTATATATATTGACTAATTAATCTTCAGAAAATTGTATGAGGTAGATATGACTGTTATGCATGCCTTTTTTAAAAAATTCAATTAGCCAACATAACATAGTACATCATTAGTTTTAGATTATGCATGCCTTTTAGATAAGGAAAAAACCTGAGGCAGAGGACTTTTAGATAACACTCAAGATCACACAGTTGGTCAGTAGCCAAATGGGGATTTGAACCCTGAAAGCACGGTTCCAGACGTACTGCTGGTCACTACCACACTACCTGGGAAGCTAACGAGAATCATCCATTTCTTTACCGAATGGGTCGTACAGTGAGATCAGAGCCACGTGAATGGTCTCTATTCATTTGCAAACCACTTCTCTCCTCACTTGCTGTGGCATCTGGACGGGCAGTGTCTTACTTACTCCCAAATCCCCAGAATTTAGCTCAGCCCTTGCTCCATGAGTGGCTGAGTCAAGGCCTTCCCCTCATTGACCTTTTCAATCACCATGCTGATGATGCTAACTAAATATTGTTTTGTCCGGGAACACCACCTGGACAGAAGTCATCCTAGATTCCACTTTGAATTCAGTGCTCCTTGAGGTGAACATTCTTAAAATTTCATGAGGTTAAGCCTCCTCCAGATGGACGCCATCCAGTTGAGCATCTGGAAAATGTCATTTTCTACTACTATTTGTTAAAATTCATGGAGCTCACTGATGATAGCTTTTTAGTCTTGAAACGAACCTTAGTGATAGCCTATAAGAGAGGAAATAAGGATCCAAAGTAGTGATGTTACTGTCTGGAGCTTAGTCAGGGGTAGATTCCAGACTGCACACCAGGACTCCCCATGCTGTACTTTTCAATTCGCATGTAGTAGGAGAATCTGGGATATTACTTAACTTCCAAATGGGCTTTGCTTATATGTTGCATAACATTTGGGCTAAAGCTGAAAAATCCAGAAAAATATTCACATATTGCTTTTTTTTAACTAATGGAAACTGTGGCTTTAAAATGTTATTTTAGGACTTATGTAAGGGCATTTATAGAATGCTCATGGACAATAAAATCATGATAATATCACCTAAGGCACTTGATGTTATCTTAGTGAAAGTTCTGTACAATTGGTCTTTTGTTTTGCACACCATAAACCAAGTAAGTATTCTGCAAAAGATTAAAGACATCCAAAATATTCAGAAGTGTATCATTTGTGGAAATTTCTAAGCACCCATGAAGCAAACCTACAGTGCTTTGGACAAACTCAACTGACTCCAATAATGGAAAGCTTAGAAAAGAAGGTTTGAGTAAGGTTTGAATCAAGACCCATTAAAATATTACTTTAACAGATGAGCCATTTGTGAAATTGGATTTTCAAACAAATGACTGCACCATATTTTGAAATGAGTGGCTTGCAGGTTTGCTTGGAAAGGAAGAAATTTGTGAATTAAGGGGAAAGATATTTTCTCAAGGACTCTATTAATAGTGGCCAAAGATAGCAATGATTATCAATTAATCAATGCCAGGCAATTACTTGATATATGACCCAGATACAACCAGTCACTCCTTCTTCAGAGCTACCTCTGTCCTTTGCACATAATTCCGGAATGGCAATAATCTCACTCTTAAAGCGTTTGTAGCCTATGAGCTATTATGGGTAGGACACTGCCTCTTTAATTTTTTTTTTTTTAAACTGGTGAGGCAAGCTATTCAGTGTCACATACGGAATGAGTGGCAGATCCAGGATTAGAACTAAGATTCTTTGATTCCAATTTCTATGAAAATAAACAGAGATCAACCAAATGAGGAAAGCAAAGGCTATTTATACTGAACCTGATATCGCAAAAGAGTGGTCCAGCATCACGTGTGTTTTGGCAGAGACTCAAAGGCAGGCACAGGAGTGGGAAATCATTTTAGTGGGAAACAAAGAAGCCTTCGGGTATGTCCTGATTGGAGACCGCGGGCACAGGGAAGCTTCAGGCAGGCTCCTTCGAGGCCGGGCATCCTGTATGATCTGGTGGGGTGCATATTTGGCTTTTTCTCTGGTTGGTCCTTTGTTGGAAGTACGGATGAAAATTAGGATCAGTTATTAATCAAGACCTGGCTGTTTTGGGCTGATTGTCACAGGATTTATTGTTTGGCTTCCTGGACCAGTTGCTAGAGATAGCGGTCTCACTTCCCACAAGTCTGACTTATAGGTAGCAGGTTGGCTTCCTGAGCTGGTTATTGTGGATTATGGGTTTGTTTCTCAGGCTGGTTGCTGTAGATTGTGGATCAGAATTCATATGAGTTTAGGTGAGTCATTTTTATACTTGGTTGGCCATGTATGTGTATATATTTGTACATGATATATATACAATGGAGGTAATCTCACCCTTACAGTATATGTAGCCCATGAGCTACCATGAGCAGGGACCATGAGCCTCTTTAATTTTTAATTTTTATTTTTTCCAGGTGAGGTGAATTATTCCATGTCACATAGGCAGTGAGTGGCAGATCCAGGGTTAGCACTCAGATCCTCTCAGTTCTGTGGAAATCAAAAGAGATCAGCCAGATGAGAAAAGCGAAGGCTATTTATCCTGCACTTGCTAAGCAAGGAAGTCGCCACCAAATCTCGGTTGTAGATGATATATATATCATTTGTATACTCAGCCTGTCAGTTCGGTTCTCTTCCTTCTAAATCAGGGGTGACAGGCCTTCAGTAAAGGGCCAGATAGAAAGGACGGTCGGCTTGACGAGCCATACGGTCTCTGCTGTGATTACTCAACACTGACATTCAGCACAAAAGCAACCCCGGACAGTATGTACACAAGTGTATTTGGCTGTGTTCCAACAAAACTTTATTTATAAAAACAGGGAGCAGGCTTGATGTGGCCGTAGGGCTGCACTTTGCTGACCCCTGTTCCGCAGTAAAGGGTGCACAAAACCAACAAACGTGCATTTGACTGCTGCCTCCTGTGCTGTGACTCAAGTCCTTCAGCCCTGTTTTCATGCTATCGGGGCCGTGATCATTGTGGTCTAGTTTCTCAGTGGTCCCTATTCAAGAAGCATAGTTCAACAACCAAAAAATTTTTAAAAAGTTCCATTATTTTTTCCTTCCTCTTAAAGGATGTTATGTGGTCCCATTTAATAACTAAAGTGATCCTTCTTTTTTTAAAAATAATTTTTATTAACATATCATGTATTATTTGTTTCAGGAGTACCTGTCTCTGATTCATCAGTCTTACACAATTTAAAGTGATCCTTCTTATAACGTTTTTTTCTGTTCCCTTCCCCCTATAGTTCATACTCCCTTTTCAGAACCTCTTATTTGTCAAATCCACCCCCCTCACCCCCCCAAAAAACACTGCAGTGCACAGTGGATCAACACAGGGAGCCATCTTCCTTTGAATACATAACATGTCAGGCAAGAGCCGGTAAGAGCGATGTTGTTAAATTGGTAGGAATCCTGGCGCTGCCACTTACTAGTCTGTGACCTTGCTCTGTCCTTAGCCTGGTCCCCTTGGGTTTGCAACATGGCTGCCACAGTTCTAGGCATCACGCATAGATGAGAAAAGTATTTATCCAGAAGAAGTAGAGGTCATTTCCTACTTGTATCCTCTTAAAAGTGAAGAACCATCTCCTAGAAGCTTCTAGGCTGACTCATCCTCATATCTCATGGGCCCAATAGCATCACATGCTCACATCTAAGTCCATATGGGTAAGGGGCATGGGTCCCTCTTGTCTGGCTTAGATTAGAGTAGATTAGGTTAAACTGGAGTCACTGCTGAGATTGGGGGTACGTGGCCTTACAGAGGAGGGAGGATGCGAAGGAGTGAAGTCGAGCTTCTGTAGGAAGATGAGGGAGAGGGGTCAGTACTGAGAAGCCAACCAGCTATACCTTCAGCAAGAGGCAAAGGGGTGGGGAGGGAATTGGCCAGAGAGAAAAGGTGGCAGGAGAAAATAGAGGACCTATGAGGAACCCATCTCTAGGTTTTTAACTCTTCAAAGTAGAAACAGTCAAGGATTCTTTTTTGTGGCAGACAGAAGGCTTGGGTTGTTGATGGAGAGCTGACTCCCATCTTCCCCTGAACACATCACGTATGAAGCCAGGGTGGGTAACAACAACATTGTCAAATTGGCAAAGCTGGTCTGCCTGTCTTCTCTCCAGACCAATTTGCTGTCGGCTTTCACTCTTTCCCTCAGTCTCACCCTCTTGTGCCCGAGCACCTTGCATGCTTCACCATGAACTCAGCACAAGGGAACGCTGGCTAGGGAGAGGGCAAGATCTGGGTATGAATCCTGGCTCTGCCAGTTACTTGTCTGTGACCTTGGGCACGTGACTTACCAGCGATGAAGATTAGTTACGCACTAATAATAACACAGAAGATCAGTTACTTCTGTGATGAGGGAAGATGTCTGCCTTCCTCGCTCATGCTGTTGCTGTGAGGATTAAATGGAATTTTTCAGTGCCTGTGGCAGACAGGCACTAAATATATATATTTTTTCCTTTGGTAATTAAACCTGTCTACTCATTGTTCCCTGAAGGCGCTTACATGTTTTGTGATTTTCTACCTTCACATGCAGCTCACGCCCTCTCTGCTTCTTACTCTTACACCCCACCCATTAGCAATGCCTTTCTCTCTCTTCTCCACCTGGGATCTTAACTGCTGTCTGAAGTCAGGTGTGACTCCACACTGTGAAGCCCTCTGGTCCCTTTCAGACCCAGGTCTCCGTTCTCTGAAGGGGCCATTGGGGTCTGTGGCATTGAAGGCATCACCAGAGAAGCCCTCATTGTGTTGGAGGGGGTCCCAGAAGGTCCGCGTTACCCAGGAGATAAGCAGTCCTCAGGGTCATCAGAGCAGGGGAAGCAGGAGGCTGCCAGCTCTGGGATCGAGGTTATGCAAAACAATGGAGTAGAAGCCCAGGGCTGGACAGAGAAATGACATTGGGAGCTTTTAGCTGGAGTCCTGTTCTTCCGCATGCCCCTCTTTTTTTTTTAATGGACAAGTTATATATGTTATTTGAACATCAGTTTTCTCATCTCCAAATTGGGTTCCATACCCATGTCTTCTTCCCTCTTATCCTTCATGAAAATGTAAAGTCCAGAAAGCCAGGGCCTGTATTTTATTTTTGATTTGCAGTTACGTCCAGCTCATAGCTTACTACTGGACTCCTAGTAGGCACAAAATACACTTGTTGAAAAATGAAATGAGTGTCACATAAGAAAACATAGATGTAAATGTTTGTAAGCTTCAGTATGACACACGTGGAATGTACTTGCTCACTACCTCCAAGAGCTTAGCATCGATCTCTGTCTGAGCAGTCATGCAGTTTATGTTAGCTGATAGGACACATACCCTATATGGAGTGTGGAGTGTATGCGAGGTTGTTTTAATCAAAATGTGGAGTCTCCTAAGGCAGGACAATGGGCGTCTTGTGTCAGGCCAACACCTATAAATCTTGCCTTCAGGTTGCCTAACATCTAAAGGCAGATAAGTACCATGCACGCCTCTATCTGCCTCCTCTACACTCAGGGAAGACGTTGCTAACTGATGGTGATACTTCCCTACCAAGCCTGGACATGACCTCCACATTCTTGATTAAAACCATTTTTACAGGCGGCTGCTACCAATGGATCAGAATTGATCCAAATGCAACCTAACTCAAGGTCTATTTGCTATTCCTGATCTTAATTCAAGCACACTCTCTTTTTGCTTGTTTATTTTCCAGAAGATCTCCATTGATGGAATCTCCAGTCTTCTTTCGTTGATCATCTCTTTGTTTGCTTAGCCATCAGAAAGGTCGTATCCTAATACAATCTCTCCTGCTGTAAAAATAGGGCTGTCCTTATCCTTCAACTCAAGCAAATATCTCAAAGAAATATGATTTGGTTTTGCTTCTAGGAAATAAGAGAAATACCAAAGGGGAAATGAATCAATCCACCGTAGTATGATGACTATGAAATTTATTAGAAGAATGGCCCTGTGCACACAAAGGCCATATCTAGAACACCAGATTCCCCATTCAGTGCACTGCCCCGTTTCTGTGATGTGCTGTACTTAACCACACTTTTTATTTTTTAGAGCCACTTTACACACATTTCCTAATTGATTTACTGCCCTGGAGGCAGTTTAGAACACAGCAATAAGGGTGATTAAAAGACCAGAAGAACTGATTTATGATGAACGATGAAGAATGGAATACGATCTGAACTTGGCCAAACAGAGATCCAGAGGCAGACGCCCCAGCCACCTTTAGCTACCTGGCAGAGCATGGACCCGAGAGCGAGAGACAAATTCTTTCACTTGGCAGTCAGAGGTTTCAAAAGAGCAAGTTGATTTTTTTTCTTAAATGAGGAAAAATTCAGTCAGGCAGATTGATTCTTGAGGGCTATGGGCTGTCCCAGAAAGTGGTGGACTCAAGGTTGCTGCAGGACCACGGTTGAGAGCAGAGAATGATGCTCTGCCACGTTCAGGAAATAAACCAAGGCCTCCCTCTACTCCACTGCTCCCATCGTCCCCTCTCTCATGGTATATCTGCTTTTAATATATGATTTTGGGAGACTTTACTGTCTCTAGGAATAAAGTGAAAATCTTCAACACTCAACCTGTAAGGAAAATACAAAATACGACCTGATCCACTGTGGAGGATGCTCCCTGTCAAAGAGATTGTCTATTGACCATAGACGCCAAATTGGGCATTTTGTTATGATTTGTTCTTCCAGGTTTTTAGAAGCAACTCTTCTCAGGTTTGCAGAAAATGTAGAGTAATCAAATCAACAAAATAGCTCATGGATTCTTGTTTCATAAAAGGGTTTTAGTTTAATTTTTTCTATTATTTTAAGAATACACGTCTCTCAACTAAAGATAAATAATGTTTCTTACCACCAAATTATTCATTAATTTACAAGTGCATTTACCTGAAAATTATTAAGTGAGTAATTACTATGTATACCTTATAATTTAGCCAATTGGAAAAGAAGAAAGTGTGTGTGCATTTGTTTTTATTTTTTGTTTTTGTTTTTTTTTTTTTAGCAGCCCTCTCCTCCCTAAGAATAGGAACACATTAGAACAAGGATCCAGAGATGACCATGCTCCAGGCAGAAACTGGTGAACACAATGCCCTGGAGCCAATGCCGTGGCCAGGTGGGCCTCCTGCTCTGAAGTTTCTGTTGTTAGGTCACATCTGCTCACAGCCTAGTTTGGTTGTTGAGTGTCTAATAGATTGATTTTTTTTTTTTTTTAATGAAGCTTCATGCAAATTTGCCTTCTATCCTTGCTTAGGCAGCAGCCCCACTGACCAACGTGTCAGCATCCTTGGCTTGCCCAAACCTAGAAACAAACAGTATGTGCATCGAAGAACAGGGCTAACAGTTTCTAATTCATTCTCCTTAAGCCTTTGCTAAAAGTAGCAGTCAGGGGGAAGACAAGTTGATGGCTGCCCTCTGGGACTGAAATTAACCCAAATGCCACTGAGCCTGGTAGGACAATGGAGCCAACCTCTTTGGCCTTCAGAATGAAGTCACCCCACCTGGGGAGAGAGAAAAGGTTTAAAGAAGTAGAAGATGTTACCCCTGTCACAAGGAGCTAATGCTGAGACTAAGGGGGCAAAGGGTCCCAAACTCTTCCTTATTACTACTATGTGGCCAAATTCACATCTTTGCAAGGAGCCTTGGGACTCTGGCCAGGGTGGAATTTTGGGGCTTAGGGCTGTATGGGGAATGGTGCTGCCTATCCATGGCACATATGGCCATAGTGGAAGTCAATGATACTGACCCAGACAGAGTTGAACTTGAGAATCATTGGAAAAATGAACATTTTCAAATCCCAAAGCATAGAATCTGCAAAAGGGATTTGTTTGATGGAATCAATAGGGTTGAAGGATGGGCAGATCCAGAATAGAACCTGAGGACTCACAGGTAGAGAAGAGAGCCTCTGAAAAAGAGCTGTGGTCATGGCTGTAAGTGGGATTTGCTGTGGGGGTGGTGAGGGAGGAGGGTGGGAGACAGGCAGGTACACAACTGATTCGGGGGCAAAGTCTCAGCACCGCCATGTTGGATAACTCCAGAGAGTCCCATTCATTGTGTTTAATGGGAATGGTACCCCTGGAGTTGGGGGGGGGTGAGCAGAAGCACTGAAGAGACTACGGCAGAGGGTTCCAGGGGTGCAGAGGGGGAGACATTCAGAAGTGTTTGGGAAGTGTTTTGGAGGAGATAACAGCCAAGCTAATTCATGATGATGCAGAACTAACTAGAAGGAGAGAAAGTGACACAAATGTCAGGTAGAGGAAAAAGCAGCTGGGGATATAAGGGCATCTGAGACAGTAGGTTGTCCTGGGCAAGGCCCGTAGAACAACAGAAGGGAACACGCAGGTGTAGCAATAGGAGTGGAACAGGTGAGCTATTCTATGGAGATCCTTGAACAGCATCGTGGGGTTCGGGCTTCATTTGTCTTCATGGGGAAGCCACTGCAGAATGATATAGGAAGCCATGGCCAATGGCATAGAGGACAGAGCTGGGGTGAGACCAGGGGCAGGGGACTGATTAGGAGGCTGTTGAAATAACCCAGCCAGGCAGCAATGAGGGTCGAAAAACACCACTGTGTGAGATAGCAACGCATCAGGGACAGGACCTCCGCTCTCTCCTTCAGGCTTTTACCTGTGTCCGTCTCCTTTCAGATGAATCAGGTTAGGTGTCTTTCATGTTTATGCCATCTAGGCCCCTGCTGGCTAGCACAGAAATACCTGGGAATATTTTATTCTTAACTTGCTTGGGCATAGAGGTTGGCAAGTACCCAGAACCACAGAACCCGGCATGTCCTTCATCATCTGGCAAAATGACTCTGCCTTATGAAGAGTAGAGGCCACTTCATGACTCTTTTTGTATTTCTAACAAACACTTCTCCTTTTGTGGGGTTGATGAATTTGAGAAAATTCTGGAGTAGTATGGAAAGGTTATGTGGAACATACCACGCGTCTTGCAGGTTGAGAACCAGATAAATTTTAAGTCAGAGACTCTAATCATGTGTGATATTACAGGGAGCGAGGCACAAAAAATATTATGGCAGGTCCCAAGCACTATACTCACCACAATCTCCTGAGTTTACAGCTCTCCCACCAGATACCTAATATATAAGATTGGAAGGCAACGCTATGAAAGGACTTACACAGTCTATTCTGAAAAACTGATACTTCAATAAAGAAGATAAGTGGAGGAACCAGGATATAAGAAAACATATAAAAAGCCTTTAGAAGGTCAACGAAGCCTGGGGACATAAAACTCAATAGTTCAGGGACAGAAACAAAATGGAGTTTTCTTTGTTTTAGATAGAAAATTACAAGGTGCTGTTTGAGGTTATAGCTGTAGTTGGACTAGTCCCTTGAAACAGTGCAATTTAACAAGCCCGCTAGGAATCCGATCCCATCCGCATAAAGGGAATGGATAACTTTTGCCGGCTTTTCACCATGAGGGGAAATGTTCCACCAGCAAGGAACTTTGCAGGGGATGGAAAATGTTCTGTCTTATTTTGGGTGGTGGTTACCAGGGACGGGGGTACATTTGGCAAAACTCATCAAGCTGAACATTTAAGATGGGTGCATTTTATTGATATCAGTACACCAATAAAAATAATACAAATAATAAAAAGTGAAAAAGGAGAAGAAATATTCAGCCACTGTCTCAGTGGCAAGTTTACATGCACTGGCTAGTAATGCAGGTGATACCTGGAGTGGTCAGGATCTTAGGATGGCAAACCTACCCCAACCAGACCAATTGCTTGGCAGAGTGGCCAAATTCATTTCATGAAGCTAGGGGGCTGAGGTCATCCACAAGTAGCACAGAGGCTGGCCTGACTGTAGGCACCATTATGCCTTTGCTTCTCTGGCCATGTACAAAGCTAATTAGGTCCCTCTGTGAACTTGGAAGCCAGTGTGTGGATAACAAGTAGGTTTCATTTTCTTTCATCGATGAATCACACACAAAGTCCTGGGCTAATGAAGACTCCAAGACCTCATCCATGTCCAAAGAGGAGAATCAGCACTGATGAGTGATGTCTGTTGAGGGTGTGGTAGGGTGGATTAAAGGTGTGTATGCCAAATACTTACTAACTAACCACTCTTAGACTAATTTTTTGAAGGGAGACAGAGGATGGGAGCTAGCTTCTCAAGGCCACCAGGAAATTTCTCCAGTGGTAGGAGTAGTGACTATGGTGATGCTGGGAATGTTCAGGCACATTGGGTCTGGAGATTAAATTCTATCCCTTCCAGAGGTTTCCAGGGGTGAAGCTGGCTTGAGAGAGCCAAACAGCATGACTGAAGTACCAGTCTGAAGGGGCTGGGCAGGAGTGAAAACCAGGTCCATGAAAAGTCGGAAAGAATGGGAGCAGAACAAGTGAATGTTGTCTAGTTTCAGAGGTGGCTCTGGATTGGGTGTGGGTCTAGCCCCAGGGTCTTTGTGGGAGAGGTGACTGTTTCCCACATTGTGCTCCTGAGAACATTGAGGCCCTGGTAGCCCTCAGACAAGAGGGAGTTTTGTCCCCAAGTCGCCAGCGTGTGGAGGTCTGGAAAGAAAGGACCTGTGAGTGTTTTGGTGGAATGGAGTTAATTAGTACCATCTTTAATCAAGTTGCCTTCCACAATTGGTTTGGACCATGAATAAAAAGCCCCTGGATTGCTGAATTCTGGCTCCTTCAACCATCTCTTCCTTCCTTGAGGACAGATATAGTGCCAGGACCTGGGGTCCAGTAGTCAGATGTGAGGGAAGGACAGAGAAGGGGGTGGATGCAGAGATCTGTAGGGGTCTGGAAGGGAAATACCCACTTTGGGCACCATCTCCTGCACTGTTGGCCACTTCATTTTTCCAACTGCTCATTATCTTTTCTAGATCCAGATCTTTTTTTTTTTTTTTTAAGGCAGGATATACCTACTGTAAAGTGTATGGTGTGTGCTAATCTCTGGTGCTCAGCAGGATGATTTTTACATGTGTGCACAGCCTGTAACCACAACACAAGTCAGGTTCCCCACTCCCAGCCTCAATGGGTTTCTTCTGTGACTCTTTCTAGTCTATAATGTCCTCTTACGGGCTAGTCATAGGGTGACCAATGGTCACAGTTTGCCTGGAGCTGAGCAGTTGCTGGCATGCAAAACTTTCAGTGCTAAAATTGGGAAAGTCTCCAGCAAATAAGGATGGTTGGTCACACTGGTCCCCACAATTCTGATTAAGTTTACCTGGTTTTGAACTTCATTTGCTGGAATCAGATGTATGTACTCTTTTGCGTCTGGCTTCTCTCATACCATATCTGTGTGAGTTTATCCCTATTATTGCATGTAGCACTTTTTTTTTTCTTAAATCTTTTTGCTGAGTGGTATTCTATTGTATGAATATACTGCAAGTTGCCTGTTCTCCTGTTGGGCTCTCCCATTCCTATCAGGGCTCAGATACTTTCTGATGTGAATAATAAACACATTGACTAACTTGCAACGTATACTTGCCTTTATTGTAGTTTCCTCAAATTCATAGAAATTAGGTAGGGGATACATTCTAAGCACATCTCTAATCAAGTGGGGGTTAGTAATAATTCCATTTCCTTAGAACGACTTCAGGTACTGTGTCAGGGACCAGGTAAATAGCTTAACTATTGATTTTTATGATAACTTATGTGGTACTATAATCATACCCTATTTAATAGTTGAGAAAATTGAGGCACAGAGAGGTTAAATAACTAGTACGTGCCAAAGTCAGAATTTGAACCCAGACATCTGGCCCCAGAACCTGCTTTCTCAACTACTTCACTCTATGCCTCTTGCAGAAATGAGTAAAATCTTATCAGGAGGGAATTCAGCCTTAAGTCCCCCTAAATAGAGTATTAAAATCTGAGCGGCTTCTGTAAATTCAGAAAGTCAATGCTTTCTTGCCTACCCTCAGGTTATGATTGGCTGAAGACTAACGTTGTGTGTACTTGTAAGGAACTAAGGAATTGCTTTTGAAAATATAATGGTCCAGCCATTCTGTGGTTTCTAGCTAAAGTTCTACCATACCTTGTTCCTTGATTTGGATGGCCTCTGATTTTCCGTGAAGTTCTTTAGGCTTGAAAAATTATGATCGCCCCAGGGTTAAAGTATTTATTTAGCGTGTCCTGTGTTTCGAATAGCTGGATGCTCTGAAGGATGTAACAGAGACAGAAAACAGAGATCTCAATTTTACTAGCAGAGTGAAAATGATTATTTCCTACATTGTTTTCCTGAGAACACAGGCCCTGGTTGCCCTCAGACAGGAGGGAGTTTTGTCCCCAAGTCGCTAGCGAGTGGGGGTCTGGAGTAAAAGGACCTGTGAGTGTTTTAGTGGAGTGGAGTTAATCAGTACCGTCTTTAACTGAATTGTTTTCCACATAAACCAAAGGCCAAAGGTGAAGTGGGCAGATAGCACAAATAATTGCTTTATTTAAAGGGTGAGTCATTTCTAGCCTGAGGCACTAGATCCAGATTTCAGTTTGAATTCATCACATTCCTCTAGTTACCCCTGCCTTAACACAGAGATTAATTTCCATCCTGGTGGGCTTGTGTGGTGAACCCATTAGGCAAGTGTTTCGAGTTTTAATAATGAAAGCAGATGAAGATCTGTGAAGAATCAGTTTTAAAGGACTGTGACTTAAACGTAGGGCCCAATGAACAGTAGGAAGTGGTTTAAAATCAGCATTTATCTCAAAAATCTTCTGCATTCATACCTACTTTGTCTGTATCCCTCTCTCCTTAACTCTCTTTCTTCTCTCTCAATTTTTCTTCCCTGTCTGACTCCTCTGTATCTCCTGCTCCTTTCAATTCCTTCCACATGCCTCTTGCTTGCCTACATTCACTAATGGACCTGTTGTATATTAGAGGCACGGAACTCTAGATATTAACAGCAACCTCTGTGTTTTGCCCAGGAGGAAACCGAGGTGGCCCAGGGAAGGGATTTGAAGCAGAGTTGGAGTGGGAAAGTGGTTCTTGCAATTTACTGCTCAATATTCTTATTTCATATTTGCCGGAAATATTTAAAAACATTACTTTTTTGGCTATCAAGCATTATACGGCCTTCGTGAAATATGTTTAAAAATACAGAAAACTGTAAATAAAAAATAAAAAAATCAACTGTTATCACTTCATTCAGAGATAACGACCATTAATAATTTCAGTATGTTTCATTTCACTCTCTTTTCCATTCAGATCAACAGACATTATATATATTTCAAAGAAATAGGATTCTATTTTAGAGGCACATTGGAATCCTACTTTTTTGTTTTGTTTCGTTTTGTTTTTAGACAGGGGGAGAGAAAGAGCAAGGGAGGAGAATGAACAGGGGAGGGGCGAGGGAGAGGGAGAGAGAGAATCTCAAGCAGGCTCCACACCCAGCACGGAGCCGGATGTGGGCATTGATCTCACGACCCTGAGATCATGACCTGAGCCCAAATCAAGCGTCGGATGCCTAACTGAGCTGCCCAGGTGCCCCTGGAATCCTATTTTTTATGCTTAAGCTTCTCCTATTAGCATTGTCTCATGGCATTAAATATTTCTGAAAATATGACTTCTAATAAGGCTGTACTATTGTAATCTATGGTTATACCATAATTTGTTTAACCATTTGTGGAACGCATTGAATAAAGTTTCCTGTTTTTTATTTAAAAGCAAGGGAGTGAGACATTTTGTATGTCCCAAAGAGGAGAAGGGAGCTCTCCAATAATCCTAAATGAGTTGCTTTTTGTTGAAAGCTCTCAGCTGATTTTTCCCCGTGTGGATCAGAGTCTCACAAGGAAGAATCAAGGATGGTTCTGTACCTTGATTGTGTTGACTTAATTACTATCTTTGTCTAGAGACTTCCTTTGCCTCCTCCCCTGTTCCCATACTGGGTAGAGAATCCACTTCATTCTTTGCCTCCTCCACTTGCTGCCAATCTCATCTTAAAAACCAATTGCTTGCTCATGCTGCCTGCCCTGCATAGAGCATCCACACAACTGGTTTTGTTCAAAATCCTGTGGACTCAGAGAAAAAGTGCCTGCTAGGCACATGCCAAGCATTGCCAGAGGGGGCAAAAGAGAAACTTGTCCACTGCCTGCAGAATGACACTTTACAGTTTACAAATCCTTACCTGCCCTGGGAAAGATAGAGAGAATGTCCCTGAGATCCATGGAGACTCACTCAGAGTGTTAGGATCACAAATGAGACCAGTTTTTGAATTTTTTTTCTCCATTGCAAAAATGAGGCAGTGTATGTAGCACAGACTTTGATGGCAAATAGCTCTCTGCTTGGATTACACCTGTGCCTGACCTTGTGGGATTTGGGGTGGATAATCCGTGTAAACCATCTGAGCCTCTGTTTGCTCATATGTGATTTCTGAATAATAAGGATTAAAAGACATCATAGAGCTGAAGAGTTCAGTGTGCTGTTTGGAACGTCAAAGCCACTAGTAGACGGTGGCCAGGACCATCATTTGGTCTCCCTGTCCTGCCTTGTTTTTCTATGTTCAAGGTCAATGTGTAATTTTGCAGTGAGTAATAGCAAGTGAAAATTAAAATGAGAGCCATGAAATGATCCCTTATGTAAGTACAGAAGACAAAGCATGCTTAGGGTTAGATTAAAGAATGAGAGCCTTCGATTGTTAGAACTTGACATGGAGCTTGGGCTTCAGGTTTGATTGAGAGCATCTCGCCAAACATATTCAGAGTAAGGCAGTTTGCTTTTCCTTTTCTAGATGCTTATAGGCCTGTGAAGCTCTGTAGGTACTGACTTCGAGGGCCCACGTCCCGCACTCTGAACTTCCTGGACAATGGCCCTGTTCTGGGAAACTGCACAATCAACCTTCCTGGTCCCAGGTGGCCCCACGGGCTGCCCTTTGGCTTTGGAAGACGGTGGGAGCTGTCACATCCGCTCACTCAGACCGACATGACCTTCATTGCTCACTTGAGCCTGAGAGTGTTCTTTGTGAGCTAAGTCTGGATGGCCCTGGTGCAGAAAGATGTGCTGTGCTGTGGAGAACAATTTAGAGTAATCTCTGCTCATAAACATGGCCGTTCCCTCAGAAAGTGACGCATTAGCGGGTTGGTGGCTGTTCTGTGCTGCTCTCCCAGGCTGAACGGCAGTGACATCTGAATCACCTCCCCGGAGCACCTTGTGGCAATTTGCTAATTATTTTTACGATGCCAGGTCAGCAATAAACGTGGCTTTCCTGCTTCACTCTTTCTCCACAGCCGCATGACAGGAGAGACCATTTTTCAAACCTGAGTTTAAGCACCCAGCCTGCCAGGTGACGTGGACCCTGGGCGTGGGCTGACTTGCTCTGCACGCCTGTCCTGTTGCCTTTCCTTGTCCCAGGCCCGATTTTTTGTCCTTCTTGGAGTTGGAGGGCGTATAATCATTTCCCAGGGCTTCCACAATAAAACATCACAAACTGAGGGGCTTAAAGCAACAGAGATGTATTCTCTTGCGGTTCTGGAGGCTGGAAGTTCCAGGTCAAAGCGTCAGCAGGGCCGTGCCTGCTCGGATGGCTCTAGGGGAGAAGCCCTTCCATGCTTTTCTCTTGGCTTCTGGTGGTGCTGGCAATCCTTGAGGTTCTGTGGCTTGCAATCTCATTACTCCAATCTGTCTCTATTGTCACATGGCATTTTCTGTGTGTGTCTCTACCTTTTTTTTTTAAGAGTGGGGGAGGGGCAGAGGGAGAGAGAGAATCTCAAGCAGGAGCCGGCTCCATGCCCAGCGCGGAGCCTGACCCAGGGCTCGATCTCACAACCCTGAGATCAGGACCTGAGCCAAAATCCAGAGTCGGATGCTTAACCGGCTGAGTCACTCAGGCACCCCACGTGTCTCTACTCTTCTTACAAGGACACCAGTCATACTGGATGAAGGGTCTACCCTGCTATAGTCTAACCTCATCTTAACTAATTTCCTCAGCAGAGACCCTATTTCCAAGTAAGGTCACATTATAGGGTGCTGGGAGTTAGGGTTTCAATATATCTTTTTGGGGGCCACAATGAAAACTATAACAGAGAGTACCTAAGGGTATCTCATTTATGAAAGGTTGGGGCATAATAATGGTATACCTAATGATCTGTCAAGCCTGAGACTGTTAAAGGATGCTTTTTAAGTGCTTGCTTTGCAGGTAGGAAGAGTGTGGCTGGGCTCCAAGCTTACATTAGCATGCACACACGTGTTTATGAGCATGCCCTCTGTGAGCAATGTTTGTTTGTTTGGGTGAACACAACTCTCTCATTATCCTAACAAGATCATACTGTTCCAATGAATAAAGAAAAAGAGGCCTCCTACCTCCCTTACTGGTGGGACCATTTGCTGGGGGCTATCTCATTTTTGTGGCACTTCTATTGTGACAAAACCCAGTTTCCAGCCTGGAGGGAAAAAATTTACAGGGTCATATTAAATTACCAAAGAAAAGTTAAAACTCTGGAGTTAGTCCTTTCAGGAAGGGCTGAATTCTTTTAACTAAATAGGGCAACTTTGAAATGTAATGGAAACCTGTGAGCTATAATATAATGTGAAACTCTCTATTCCTTTTAGTTATTTCATGAAAAGCTGGACATTTCTGTGGTGACTTTCATCTCAAGTGCCTCAAATACCACGCTAATTTTTACAAATTATGCTGTCTATGGGGATTCTATATCTGCCCATGTTTCTTCTCAATTTCCAAAACCTTTGGAGGTTCAATCCCTCTGAGGTCTGGGTTGAAGGGCTCTGTGCAGTAATGACTCTACTTAAATGATTTTTAGGATTTTGAGAATTCTTCTTCCTAATTTATATCATCAAGAAATACTTGGCATAGTAGAAAGGGATACAGATTTGAAATTAGTGGTGTGAATCTGGGCCTCAGTTTTCTCAACTGGAAAAGGAAGCATTTGGGATTATAACTTAGGAGGTTCTCTTCCTCGTCTAAACTTCCAGGAGTCTATGGTTTCTGGTGACTTTTCTAAATTGCTTCCAAATGTTGATCAGGAAGTTAACCATGCTTTTAGAGAACCGTCTGTGACTTGGCGCTCCACTCAGTTCTGCTGACAAAAATCTTCTGTTGCACGAAAGATTTTCCCAGTATTCGACCTGCTTGTTCTTCAGGTTGTAAATGCCTGCAGCACATTAGTGACCTTGCAAAGGTAACAGCCACTTTGCATTTTTTCTGCCAGCGTTCCTGTTCCCTAAAGGCTGTCCCAGACGTTATTGATGAAGGCTCTGCCCCAATGTGATCCCTAATATTTGGGTAGCTCTTTATACTTTTCACAGTGAATTCATGAACATTCATTTATTCAATCGCCACAATAGTCTGGAGGTAGGCTAGACTGGCATTATTATTTTCATTTAAAGACTTGAGGAAACCAAGGAACAGTGAGCCTACATCACCTTCCCAAGATCACAGAGGAAGGTAGTGGCAGAAGGAGGGCTGAGATACACATTTTCTGGCTTCTAGTTCAAGTTTTTTCCACTCGATTACATTTGAATTGAAATGTACAGAGGCAGAAAGGAAAAAACTTAACATATACACCTACTATGTGCTGGAAACTGTCCTAGACAGTATTCAAACCATCATCTCTTTGATTCCACAGACTAAATTCTTCGCATTACCTAGTATTTCTTCCTTGAAGACTGGAAACAAAGTTTAGGCACCAAGTGCCGTTATATAAAGTAAATCAAATTAGTTTGGTTTTATAATCATTTGAGCACTCCCAATTGTGATGGGCAATTGTGATTAGGGACACAACTAGCCCTGGATTGGGTCAGTCTCCTTGGCATCCTCCGGGGAGAGTCTAGGGAAGGGAGTGGGGACACAGGGAAGCTGCACTAGGAATGTGTTGTTTCTCTCTGGGAGATTCCACTCGAAGATGTGAGGAGCCAGGAATGCCACTGTCCTCTCACCTGAATGGATGATGTGATGTTTAGAGGTACCAGGGAGTCCTTGTGTATACTCTAATGTCTTCCTCCCCTGATGGCTGGACCCACAACTTTATCTCTAAGGACTGACCTCAAGGAAGTATTACCAAATAACTATAATAATGCTTGTCTTATTTTCCTTCTTCGCTGTTGTGAAGATCAAATGAAATAACATACATAACTGTGTTGTGGAAAGCAGTCAGCTGATCATAGTAAGAAAACATATTTTTTAAAAGAGTTTATTTATTTGTTTATTTATTTGAGAGAGAGAGAGAGAGAAACAGCGTTGGAGGGGAGAGGGTCAGCGGGAGAAGCAGGCTCCCCGCCGAGCCGGGAGCCCGACGTGGGACTCGATCCCAGGACTCCAGGATCATGACCTGAGCCGAAGGCAGTCGCCCAACCAACTGAGCCACCCAGGCGCCTGAAAACATAGTGTTTTTATTAGAGAATGAACATGGTGTGTAAGAGCTGCTCTGTCACTTACTAGTTCTGGGTTCTTGGGCAAGTGCCTTATCTTGTTGGATTCCAGTTTTCTCATCTTGCCTGATGGTGGTTCTGAGGATTCAGTGAATTGGTCTCTTTAAATTGCCAGGCCCATCACACCTGTCAGAATGGCTAAAATCAAGAACACAAGAAACAAAAAGTATTGGCAAGGATGTGGAGAAAAAGGAGCCCTCGTGAACCGTTGGTGGGAATGTAAACTGGTGCAGTCACTGTAGGAAACAATGTAGAGGTTCCTCAAAAAATAGGAAATAGAACTACCCTATGATTCAGTAATCACACTACTGGATGTTTACCCCCAAAATGCAAAAACACTAATTCAAAGGATACATGCACTCCTATGTTTATTGCAGCATTATTTCCAATAGCCGAACTATGGAAGCAGCCCAAGTGTCCTTTGACTGATGAATGGATACAGAAGATGTGGTATATTATTTGTCATAAAAGAGAACGGAATCTTGCCATTCGCAGCAACATGAATGGAGCTAGAGAGTATAATGCTGAGGGAAATAAGCCAGTCAGAGAAACACAAATACCATATGATCTCACTCATATGTGGAATTTAAGAAACAAAACAAATGAGCAAAGGAAAAAAAAAGAGGGAGACAAACCAAGAAACAGACTCTTAACTATAGAGGACAACTGATGGTTACCTAAGGGGAGGAGGGTGGGATATGGGGCAAATAGAAGATGGGGATTAAAGAATACACTTATCACGATGAAAAAAAAAGTGATAAAAAAAATAAAAGAGGGGTGCCTGGGTGGCTCAGTCGTTAAGCGTCTGCCTTCGGCTCAGGTCAGGATCCCAGGGTCCTGGGATCGAGCCCTGCATCAGGCTCCCTGCTCTGCGGGAAGCCTGCTTCTCCCTCTCCCACTCCCCCTGCTTGTGTTCCCTCCCTTGCTATATCTCTCTCTGTCAGATAAATAAATAAAATCTAAAAAAAAAAATAAAAGAAAATTGCCAAGCCCGGTGCCTGGGCTTTTCTACAGTCAGTCTTCACTAAGAACTTCCCCTTTCTTCTCTTTTGGCTTAATGGCTTGATTCCTGTTAAGTATTCTGGGAAAATAAACATTTTTTTTTTTTTTTTTTTGGAAATGGTTTATGCTCTTCAAGAACATAGGATCTCCAAGCATAGCAGTGTTTTTAAAAAACAAGTTTTCAAAGCTATTTCCTCACTTCAAGCTTTGATAGAATGTTTAGTTCTTCCTTTGTAATATACTCTGCCTGAAGACTATGTCTTCCTTCTGGGAACTCCCCTCCCTCTCTCCAAGTATTTTTGGTGGGGCTGAGAAGCCTGTCGCTCTGCTGTCCTTACTACAATCATTGGTTCAGGAATGGACATGGGAGGAGCCAATCACCGTCTTTGCTTGAGTTTGCTGTGGTTGCTGGTGGGTGAGGAGCAGCTCTTTTCTTTCAGAAAGCCAGCTGTGAGCAAGGATAAGCCCGGAGCTGCTGGTGGCTATCCCTCATGCTTTGTTCAAAGAGCTTCCTGAGGGTGATGCCCTCATGATGGAGAGCAGGAGAAAAGAATGTTGGAAAGAAAGGTTCTTGATGGCATATCTGAACCTCTGTATTTCACCATGTTTAAAGTCACCCATGCATCTGTTCTGTTTAGTTCCTTGGAACAAAAGCTTTCTTTATGGTTTAAGCTAGTCTGAATTGGTTTTTGTCATTTTTAACTGACAAAAATCCTAATGAGTACTTGCCATAGTTGGAGGAGCCAAGAGTCCTGGGTGTCTAAGGAAGCATATAGTAAAGGGGTCCCTATGGAAGCCAGTCAAGGTGTTAAAGTGGATCATTCGTGACTAGCTTTGCCTAATTCACAATGGTCCGGAGCTGGCTTGCTCTACAGAACAGACTTGTACGGAGAATTCAGGATGTACGGATTGACTTACCATGGCCCACACAGCTATAAGAATAGTAGATGTTTTGAGGAGTCAGCCCAAACCCTACATTGTGGCTAGTACTAATTGAGCTGGGCTATAGATAGAAAATACACCCTGGATTTTGAAGACGTAGGATGAAAAAAAAAATAAGATGTATTTTAAGAATTTTAAAATACTGAAATGATAACATTTTGGATATATTGGGTTGAAATGATAATATTTAGGCATATTGGGCTAAATGCAATATACTTTAAAGATTAGTTTTACCTATTTCTTTTTACTTTTTAAAATGTGGCTACCAAAATACTTAAAAGTAACATAGGTGGCTTGCATTATATTTCTATTGGGCAGTCTTGGCCTAGAACATAGTAAACTCTCAGTGAATGTTAAGTGTATTATCGGTATTGTTTTATGTGTTTAGTTCAAAAACAGCTAGTGAGCACTTGCTGGGAGGGCTGTAAACATCAATCATTGGTCAGATGGAGTGCTTAGAGTCTAGTGAAGGCAAACAAAGTCATCGGGAGTGTGTGGCACTTCATTCACTTGAGAACTCAGGGTGTGCCTGGCATAGTCCATATTCTTACAACAAACACAAGATAAGATGCTGCCAGATCATTCCTGGGACATTGCAAATTGTGGTGATTGCCTTAGGTGCCCCCAAGCATATGCACTATCCAGGGACAAGAGGGTGTCTCAGGGAGAGCACCAGATTTGAAGAACTTCACAGACCTATGAAACTATTTAAAGAAATCCAATTCTGATACAAATCATGTAACTCATCGCCTCTCCCTTTCCCAACATTACCGAGAAAAGAATCAATGTTTATTGGGGTAGCGGGACTAGTAGTGTCTTCCCCAAATTCACGTCCAGTTGGAGCCTTAGAATTAGGCCTTATTTAGAAATAGGTCTTTACAAATGTAATATATTAGCATGAGGTCATATTGGATTAGGGTGGGCTCTAATCTAATGACTGGTGTCCTTCGTGAAAAGGAAACAGAGACAGAGACACACAGGGAGAACATAGGTGAAGGTGGAGGCAGACTGGAGTCATGTAGCTGCAAACCAAAGAATGCCAAAGATCGCTGACAACCACCAGGAGCTAGAAGAGGCAAGAAAGTTTTTTCCCCTAGAGCCTTTGGAGGTGCTCCTCACACCTTGATTTCAGACTTCTGTCCTCCAGCGCTGGAATAATTTTCCACTGTTACAAGCCACCTTGTTTGTGGTAATTTGTTAGGACAGCCCTAGGAAACATTGGCTATTACTTGAGCCAGACTTGGTCTTCTTAACACTCTGTGAGACAAATGTTAAAGTGTTTTTTTTGGAGAGGGGCGGGGGGACTCATTCCTGGATCCAGGGAGAATCTGATAGGTGTGTATCACACTGATGGTCTTGGCAAAGGTAGAGACTGGCTCTGGGAGGGGCCAAAGAGTGTCAAAACAATATAGTCAGTGGGAGTTTCCAAAATAAGAATGACGGAGCAGGCTAAAGATCAGAGCCAGAAAACAGTGCCAAGGATTGGTGTTAGGTGAAGAGAAATGGAGCAAAATCGGACTAAACTGTAGTTAGCTTGGCAAGCAGAGAGTAAGATGGGGAATGGGAAATAAGGCTGTCCTCAGTGTGAGAGGTGCAGAGCCCCATTTCTGTGATGGGCTCAGTGTGTGGCAGGGCTATGGTCTTTAGGACGCACACTGAAGTCAGTGCTCCTTCCCCTGAGATGTGGCTGCATCTGGACACATGGGGATGTGACGGGAATAATGTAAAACTATCGGACAACCACAGAGCATCTCCTTCTGTCACTGTAATATAAAAGCAAACATATGCTTGGGAGTATAATACAACATTTCCATGAATGCATAATCTATAATATTCAATTTAGAAAGTTTTCCTTTTGTGTTGTTCACTTTGGGCACATCAAAGTAAGAAGAAACTAAACCACCCAGTGCTAATGCACAACTTTTACCTTTATCTACACAAGTGTCTCTAACTAGGAAATACATGGGATCTAAATGACCTGAGAGTACCATGGATTTTTTTTGTAGAGCCCTTCTGCTGCAAGTCAGGATCTGCCTTTACAATTTTCTGCTACAGACCTATGTTCATATTTACATTATTCTTCTTTTACTTGATCACCTGAAGATGTGTGCAATTTTAGTCTCTGGATCATCAAGGGGAAATGGAATTTTCTGAGGCCAATTTTCTGAGCAGAAGCAGAGCTATTGCTCAGGCTTGATATGCTAAGCAAGGAAACAATGAGGGGCTCTGTGGAGAAGCCCGGAGTTATCCTAGATTCTTTCCTCTCCCTTCCAACACCTCATCAGTCACCAAGTCCTGGAATCTACCTCTGCAGAGCTCTTTAATCCATCCACTTCTCTCCATCCTTTTGCCTAGACCAGGGTGGAGTTTAGTCTCCACAGGAATGGGGTAGGGGTGCGAAGATGTTAAAGATTCCAGAATTGGCATATATGAGATCAGTTGTAGATAAAATGATTAATCTTGGGAGAGGAGCATGAGGAAGAAACCCCATAAGTTTTGCTTCAATCGCCTGACCTGGGTCCATTAAAACTCAAAACCATAGAATAAACTGTTATTTGTCTTGCTTTCCCAACTGAGGCCATCCTTTATCTGGACCAAAGCCTGTTTTTTGATAGAGGGAAGGATGGAAAGGTACATAAGGACATTCCTCTTTTGAAAATTTCATTTTGGGGCACCTGGGTGGCTCAGTCGTTAAATGTCTGCCTTCGGACAGGGTCCTGGGATCAAGCCCCGTATTGGGCTCCCTGCTTGGCGGGAAGCCTGCTTCTCCCTCTCCCACTCCCCCTGCTTGTGTTCCCTCTCTCGCTGTCTCTCTCTGTCAAAAAATAAATAAAATCCTTTAAAAAAAATTTCATTTCATTTCTGCTCAACATGATTGTAAATGAAAGGATGTGGTGGCACTTGCTTCCAGTGGCAGTCCTCTCAGTCTTCCCAGGCAGGCCTTGCTAACCCCGGGCTCCTAGAAAAGGGCATTAACCAAATAGAATTATATTGGCTAAAGCTTCAGTTCCACCATAAAGTGTTATTTGGGCCCATAATATTTAAAAAAAAAAAAAAAAAGCCAATTTTAGACTCAACTAAGCAGAAACACAATAAAACAGAACATGG
This sequence comes from Phoca vitulina, assembly GCF_004348235.1. NCBI lineage: Eukaryota > Metazoa > Chordata > Mammalia > Carnivora > Phocidae > Phoca > Phoca vitulina. Next base: position 5,186,372 of record NW_022589706.1, read on the forward strand.
GTCCTTTGGGGTGAAAGTGAATGGGATTATTGATAAAGGGCATCCTGGCCTTTTCTGCCAACTGCGTGTTCCCAAGGGCTAAGTCTGGATTTCCTCTCTTCTTTCCCTTACAAAGTGGCCAGTGTGGGAGGATTTCCTGCCGACCTCATTTCCACTCCTTGAAGGTGGTTTAACTGAGTTCCAGATCCACCTCCTTGACAGAACCCGTCAAAGTGTGGCTGCAGCCCCAGAAGGAGAGTCAGGTGCATGGCTGGAGCATGCTTTGGCGTGCATGGCCCTGAGTTCACATCCTGGGCTTGCTGCAGAGCTGGACATCATTGGGAAAGTTACCAAACTAATCTGCTAGTTGCTTCTGCTCATCTGTTAAATGGGGATGTTTTTATCATCTTCATAAGGTTGCTGGTGGATTATAAATGCAGCTCCTGGAAGTGTTAAAAATGGAGTTTCTATCTCTGTTTGGCCATTCACAATGGGAGAACATTCCTGGAGGTTCCTAGCGGAGGCAGAAACTAGGGGAAATCTGGTACTGTTGCATCTTATGTATTATACTCATAGAAGTTACCTGAGGGCAAAAAGGGCTTTTAAAGTGGCTTTGAGAACACTTTAATCACATGATCACTTTCCTATCTTTTCTACAGCACAATCACTCTCAGATGATTGGACAGCTTTACAAGCTCTTAGGTCTTGGGTTTAGTTCATAGCAACAAGGTCACTCTTGGTGACTGTAAAGATATATATGGACATTTGCCTAGCTGTATTGTCTGGGACAGAGAAAGGATATTCATTTTCCTAACTCCTGATTGAAATGGCATTTCTCAACCGCTTTCCAGTTTGTGTTTACCTATGATAATACCAGGATACCGTGAAGATGGAAAACCTGTCTTCTTTCACCCACCAGTGTAGCCACCCTTCAATACAGCCTCCCATTCATTCCACACTGGAAGCCTCAGCCCTCAGGGGAGGCAAACAGTTTTAACTTGGAAACCCGTCTGGTTAACTGGTTGTGGGTACCTATGACGTTTCGTTTAGAAGGTATCTGAGCTCGCATCTGCACTTCATAGAAAGAGAGCCCTGATTAACTTATGATGCCTTCTGTGGGCATGGATAGAGGAGTGGGGCCACATGTTTTCCATATCTTATCTCTCCTTCAGCTATCAACCACAGTGTCTACTTCCCTTCTTCACCTTTGACCTTCTTATAGAATATTGGTGGAATATGGGAGAGAAATGTAGGAAAGGATGACATAAATTGACCATTTCCGACTGGGGAGGAAAGATGGCAGAGGAGTAGGGGACCCTATTTCAACTGGTCCCCGGAATTGAGCTGGATATCTACCAGACCACTCTGAGCACCCACGAAACCAGCCTGAGATGTAAGAAGATCTGGATCTCCACAAACAGAATATCGCAGGTGGTTGGTTTCGAGGTACGAAGCGGGAAGCCGTGATTCCACGGGCAGATATCGGAGGATAAACGGCAGCGGGAGGGTGCCTGGCCGTGGGGATCCTACACCGCTGGTGAGTGACAGCCTCACGTGCTGGGGACGGGGCACAGACTCGCAGACCGGTAGCAGCAGGGAAAGGACTTTAGGGCAGCCCCTGAGGCGGAAACCCGGAGTGGTGGGGTCATGCCTGCAAACTGGGAGCAGCTGGCGGTTTTAGAAGCACAAAGGGCAGAGACATACCCCGACCTGGAGGCAGGACTGGGAGCGCTGCGGAGGGGCGCACAACTCAGGCCGCTGCAGTTTATAGCAGCACGGACAGAAACGGAGATGATGTGGCCTGGAGAGCTCACTGAAGAACAGACTGCGGTCTCTCTGCTCTGAGGCAGAGGGTTGGAAACGGTCTCTTCTGCTCTGACTCCCAGAAGAGACACGGAAAACTGCCAGGGAAAGCCGCCAGAGAACAAAAGCCCCCAAAACTGATTCCCACTGAGCCCATCCCCCGCCACAGGGGTGCAGGGCAACTCCGCCCAAACAGGGTTGCCTGAGTAACAGCGCGGCAGGCCCCTCCCGCAGAAGACAGGCTGGGAAAACAAGAGGCCAGCAACCCTAAGGTCCCAAGAAAACAGGTGCATCTTGCTTGGGTTCTGGTCAATAATTTGGACTCTATACATTCCCTCAAACACCCATCAACAGAATGACTAGGAGGAGGAGCCCCCAAAATTGAAAAGACTCAGAGATTATGACTTATGCTGCAGATTTACAAATGGATGCAGATATAACCAAGATGTCAGAGATGGAATTCAGGCTAGCAATTGTGAAGACAATGGCTAGAATGGAGAAATCAATTAATGGCAACATAGAGTCTCTAAGGGCAGAAATGAAAGCTGAATTGGCAGAACTTAAAAATGCTATCAATGAGATCCAATCCAATCTAGATAATCTAACAGCTAGGTTAACTGAGACAGAAGAGTGAATAAGCGACCTGGAAGACAATATAATAGATAAAAAGGGAAAAGAGGAGGCCAGGGAAAAACAACTCAGAATCCATGAAAATAGAATCAGAGAAATAAGTGACACCATGAAGAGTTCCAATGTCAGAATAATTGGAATCCCGGAGGGAGTGGAGAGGGAGAGAGGACTAGAAGATGTACTTGAGCAAATCGTAGCTGAGAACTTCCCTAATCTGGGGAATGAAACAAACATTCGTGTCCTAGAGGCAGAGAGGACCCCTCCCAAGATCAAGGAAAACAGGCCAACACCCTGGCATGTAATAGTAAAACTTGCAAATCTTAGAACCAAGGAAACCATCTTAAGGGCAGATGGGGGAAGAGATTCCTTACGTACAGAGGGAGGAACATCAGAGTAACGTCAGACCTATCCACAGAGACCTGGCAAGCCAGAAAGGCCTGGCAAGACATATTCACAGTACTAAATGAGAAGAACATGCAGCCAAGAATACTTTATCAGGCAAGGCTTTCATTTAGAATGGATGGAGAGATGTAGAGCTTCCACGACCGGCAGAAACTGAAAGAATATGTGACCACTAAGCCAGCCCTGCAAGAAATATTAAGGAGGTTTCTATAAAAGGAGAAAGACCCCAAGAGTGATCTACAACAGAAATTTACAGGGACAATCTATAAAAACAACGTCTTCACAGGCAACATGATGACAATTCATATCTTTCAATAATCACTTTCAATGTGAATGGTCTAAATGCTCCCATAAAACGGCACAGGGTTGCAGACTGGATAAAAAGACAGGACCCATCCATATGCTGTCTACAAGAGACTCATTTTGAACCTAAAGATACATCCAGACTGAAAGTGAAGGGATGGAGATCCATCTTCCATGCCATCGGACCTCAAAAGAAAGCTAAGGTAGCAATCCTTATATCAGACAAATTAGATTTTAAACTAAAGTCTGTAATTAGAGACACAGAAGGACACTATATCATTCTTAAAGGGTCTATCCAACAAGAAGATCTAACAGTTGTAAATATCTATGCCCCCAACATGGGAGCAGCCATCTACATAAGCCAACTGTTAACCAAAATAAAGAGTCATATTGATAACAATACGTTAATTGTAGGAGACCTCAATACTCCACTCTCAGCAATGGACAGATCATCTAAGCAGAAAATCAACAAGGAAACAAGAGCTTTGAATGATACATTGGACCAGATGGACCTCATAGATATTTACAGAACATTCCACCCTAAAACAACAGAATACTCATTCCTCTCGAGCGCACATGGAACTTTCTCCAGAATAGACCATATACTGGGTCACGAATCAGGTCTCAACTGATACCAAAAGATTGAGATTATTCTCTGCATATTCTCAGACCACAATGCTCTAAAACTGGAACTCAATCACAAGAAAAAATCTGGCAGAAATTCAAACACTTGGAAGCTAAAGACCACTCTGCTCAAGAATGTTTGGGTCAACCAGGAAATCAAAGAAGAACTTAAACAATTCATGGAAATCAATGAGAATGAAAACACATCGGTCCAAAACCTATGGGATACTGCAAAGGCGGTCCTAAGGGGGAAATACATAGCCATCCAAGCCTCACTCAAAAAAATAGAAAAATCCCGAATTCACCAACTAAGTCTACACCTTAAGAACTAGAGAAAAAGCAACAAACGATGCCTAAGCCATGCATTAGAAGAGAAATAATTAAAATTAGAGCAGAAATCAATGAATTAGAAACCAGAAACACAGTAGATCAGATCAATGAAACTAGAAGTTCGGTCTTTGAAAGAATTAATAAGATAAACCACTGGCCAGACTTATCCAAAAGAAAAGAGAAAAGACCCAAATTAATGAAATTATGAATGAAAGGGGAGAGATCACGACTAACACCAAGGAAATAGAAACAATTATTAGAAATTATTATCAACAACTATATGCCAATAAACTGAGCAATCTGGATGAAATCGAGGCCTTCCTGGAAACCTATAAGCTGCCAAGACTGAAACAGGAAGAAATTGACAACCTGAATAGGCCAATAACCAGTAATGAGATTGAAGCAGTGATCAAAAACCTCCCAAAAAACAAGAGTCCAGGGCCTGATGGATTCCCTGGGGAATTCTACCAAACATTCAAAGAAGAAATAATACCTCTTCTACTGAAGTTGTTTCAAAAAATAGAAACACAAGGAAAACTTCCAAACTCATTCTAAGAGGCCAGCATTACCTTAATCCCCAAACCAGGCAAAGACCCCATCAAAAAGGAGAATTTCAGACCGATATTCCTGATGAATATGGATTCCAAAATCCTCAACAAAATCCTAGCTAATAGGGTCCAACAATACATTAAAAGGATCATCCACCATGACCAAGTGGGATTTATCCCCGGGATGCAAGGGTGGTTCAACATTCGCAAATCAAACAGTGTGATAGAACACATTAATAAGAGGAGGGAGAAGAACCATATGGTCTTCTCAGTTGATGCAGAAAAAGCATTTGACAAAATACAACATCCTTTCCTGATTAAAACTCTTCAGAATATAGGGATAGAGGGAACATTCCTCAAGTTCATAAAATCCATCTATGAAAAACCCACAGCGAATATCATCCCCAATGGGGAAAAGCTGAGAGCCTTTCCCTTAAGATCAGGAACACATCAAGGATGCCCACTCTTTGCCACTATTGTTCAACATAGTACTAGAAGTCCTAGCAACAGCAATCAGACAACAAAAAGAAATAAAAGGTATTCAAATTGGCAAAGAAGAAGTCAAACTCTCTCTTCTCGCAGACGACCTGATACTTTATGTGGAAAACCCAAAAGACTCCACCCCCAAATTACTAGAACTCATACAGCAATTCAGTAATATGGCAGGATACAAAATCAATGCACAGAAATCAGTTGCTTTCTTATACACTAACAACACAACTGTAGAAAGAGAAATTAGAGAAACGATTCCATTTACAATAGCACCAAAAACCATAAGATACCTCGGAATAAACCTAACCAAAGAGGTAAAGGATCTATACTCTAGGAACTACAGAACACTCATGAAAGAAATTGAAGAAGACACAAAAAGATGGAAAAATATTCCATGCTCATGGATCGGAAGAATAAACATTGTTAAAATGTCTATGCTACCCAGAGCAATTTATACCTTCAATGCCATCCCATTCAAAATTCCAATGACATTTTTCAAAGTGCTGCAACAAACAATCCTAAAATTTGTATGGAATCAGAAAAGACCCCAAATCGCCAAGGAAAATGTTGAAAAAGAAAAACAAAGCTGGGGGCATCACGTTGTCCGATTTCAAGCTATATTACAAAGCTGTGATCACCAAGACAGCATGGTACTGGCACAAAAACAGACATATAGACCAATGGAACAGAATAGAGAACCCAGATATGGACCCTCAACTCTATGGTCAAATAATCTTTGACAAAGCAGGAAAAAACATGGAATGGAAAAAAGACAGTCTCTTCAATAAATGGTGCTGGGAAAATTGGACAGCCACATGCAGAAGAATGAAACTCAACCATTCTCTAACACCATTCACAAAGATAAACTCAAAGTGGATGAAAGACCTCAATGTGAGACAGGAATCCATCAAAATCCTAGAGGAGAACATAGGCAGTAACCTCTTTGACATCGACCACAGCAACTTCTTTCAAGATACATCTCCAAAAGCTAGTAAAACAAAAGCAAAAATGAACTTTTGGGACTTCATCAAGATAAAAAGCTTCTGCACAGCAAAGGAAACAGTCAACAAAACAAAGAGGCCACCCACAGAATGGGAGAAGGTATCTGCAAATGACACTACAGATAAATGGCTGGTATCTAAGATTTATAAAGAACTTCTCAAACTCAACACCCAAAAAACAAATAATCAAGTCAAAAAGTAGGCAGAAGTTATGAAAAGACACTTCTCTGAAGAAGACATACAAATGGCTAACAGACACATGAAAAAGTGTTCATCATCATTAGCCATCAGGGAAATCCAAATCAAAACCACATTGAGATACCACCTTACACCAGTTAGAATGGCAAAAATGGACAGGGAAAGAAACAACAAATGTTGGAGAGGTTGTGGAGAAAGGAGAACTCTCCTACACTGTTGGTGGGAATGCAAGTTGGTACAGCCACTTTGGAAAACAGTGTGGAGGTTCCTCAAAAATTTAAAAATAGAGCTATCCTATGACCCAGCAATTGCACTACTGGGTATTTACCCCAAAGAAACAGATGTAGTGAAATGAAGGGCCATATGCACCCTAATGTTCATAGCAGCAATGTCTTCAATAGCCAAACTGTTGAAAGAGCTGAGATGCCCTTCAACAGAGGAATGGATAAAGAAGATGTGGTCCATATATACAATGGAATATTACTCAGCCATCAGAAAGGATGAATACCCAACTTTTACATCAACATGGATGGGACTGGAGGAGATTATGCTAAGTGAAATAAGTCAAGCAGAGAAAGTCAATTATATTGTTTCACTTATTTGTGGAACATAAGGAATAGCATGGAGGACACTAGGAGAAGGAAGGGAAAAATGAGGGGGGGGATTTGGAGGGAGAGATGAACCATGAAAGACTATGGACTCTGAGAAACAAACAGGGTTTTAGAGGGGAGGGGGGAGGGGGGATTGGTTAGCCTGGTGATGGGTATTAAGGAGGGCATGTACTGCATGGAGCACTGGGTGTTATACGAAAACAATGGATTGTGGATCACCATATCAAAAACTAATGATGTATTGTATGGTGACTAAGAGAACATAATAAAATTAAAAAAAAAAAAATTGACCATTTCCATCCTTGTGTGTCAAATTTTAACTAGTAGCTTTACTTAACATAGAGTCATGATTTGTCTGTGGTTGTTGTATATGTCTCTTTCCATTACCACTCGTGAATGTCTTAAAATTAGGGATGGTTATTCTTCATTCTTGTATTATCTGCCATCTCGTGCTTCCCACTCCAGAACCTGGTATAATGCCTGATACATAATAGTCATTCAGTTTTATTGCCAAGTTTAAGCTTTTTAATTCCACTTTTTAAAATCATCCACACTGTCAACAGAAATACCTTTCTAATATACAAATATAATCTTGTTTTATTTCTACTTAAAACCCTTTGATGACTCCCAACTGGCTAAAGGATAAAGTCCAAATTCTGAATCTTTTATTTTGACAAAATCTGTCAAGGTTTTTTTCTCACCTAGTTCTCTGAATCACCAGCCACTACACTCTCTTCCACTTCTTAGACACCATATTATTTTGTATTTTGAGCTTTTAAATCTGTAGGTTATTAAGTCCAGAATGCCTGCTCTCTGTTGTCTACCCAGTGGACTGCTCTTTATCCTTTGGGATTCTGTGTCTTGAAGGGAGGGGACAGATTATAGTGGTTAAAAGTGTGGCTCAGGCAACAGACTGCATGGGTTCAAATCTTGACTCTAGTTGTGTGACCTTGTGCTAATTATTTAACTTTTCCCAGACTGAGTTTTGTGGTTTGTAAAATGGATGCCTGGTGGGAGAAATCAATGAGTTAATCTATATAAAGTACTCTGCACGATGCCTGGCACACAGTGAGTATTCAGTTCAATTGATCTATTTTCTTTTCTTTTCTTTTTTTAAAAAATATTTTATTTACTTATTTGACACAGAGAGAGAGATAGTGAGAGAGAGAGCACAAGCAGGGGGAGCGGCAGGCAGGCAGAGGGAGAAGGAGAAGCAGGCTCTCCGCTGAGCAAGGAGCCCGATGCGGGGCTTGATCCCAGGACCCTGGGATCATGACCTGAGCTGAAGGCAGCCGCTTAACTGACTGAGCCACCCAGGCGCCACTGATCTATTTTCTTAGCTGGGATTCAGAACTGAGCTAAAAGTTAATTGGAGCAAAAGGCAGGATTGCAATGTAGTATAATGGGGACTGTAATCATGATGTGAAAAAAATGCAAAGGGAACTCAAAGGGTGATCCCAGAAAGAAAAGCACAGATCCAGTGGGGGCAGGGGTCTGAGAAAATGCTTCTGGGAAGATGGATGCTTGAATTGATTTCTAAAGGTTGGGTCAAAAGTGTGGTACCTTGGGGCCAGAGATGGGGATGGTGGATCAATCATGTGCGGAGTGGGGGCCTCATGGACCTTATCTGGCATGTGCAGCTTCGTTAGGGTGAGAGGCAATTACCCAAAGGTGGAAGTTTTTGACATGAGTGTTTTGGGTTGCTTTTGGATGCAATGGTCTCCTGGTTAGACCATCAGCACCCCAGCTACCTCGCCCCTTTCTCACATGCAGAAGAAAAACTGGGAGGAAGAGGGCTCAGGCAACAAAAGCTTTCCTCTTGATGGAAGGACACATGGAAGGTAAGTGTGAACTGGAGTGTGGAAATGTGGCTCGTAGGGGAGCCTCTCCTTAATCTCTCCCTTATTCATGATAAATAGAATAAATAAAGATGGTGTGTGTGGAGCAGGATTTATCCCCTTCCTCATGGTGAGTGTGGCGAGGGTGGGTATGCCAGGGCTGGATGGCCCCCTTGTGAGGGAAGAGCAGGCTCTCTCACCCTTGTAGTTCTGGGGTAGACCAGCTGTCTGGGACAGGGATGAGTGCTCAAATTCCATAGCTCTCTTTGGCATACATGGAGCAAAACCAACTCCTGATCTCTCTCTCTCTCTGCCCAAGAACATCGTTGATACTTAGTCAAAATAATTTCCTCCATTCAATGAAAAAAGGATAAAAAACGGGGGAGCTACTCTTGTGGTAGGCAGGGGAGTCCAAAGAGAGGGGACCCCATGGGATTTTTCACTGAGGCTCCTTTTAATTGGCTAGGAGTTCGATAGTTAGCAGAGTGTATGCAGGGTGAGGTGGCAAGAGAGTACTAGAAGCAGAGGGCAGGGCATGAAGACAAGTATGGCAATCTGATATATTAAAGATGAGAAGAGGCATCATGAGTTTTTTTTCTTTGAAATTGAAATTACATGTAAATATCACTTAGTAAAACTCAGGGAAAAAAAATCAAGTCTGACACGTGAAAAAGCAGTATGAATGTGACCGGAGATGTTGGTCTGCAAAGCTTAATTTCATCTGAAAGAAATGCAAGAGCAAATAAAAAGGAATGCATTCATTCGTAATTGCCCTGTGGCTGACGGGAATGCCGAGTGAAAAGGCACTCATTGTTGTATATTCCTTGGGTAGGCTTCTTCAGGATCTTCTCTTTTCAACAGTTTGATTCAAAAAGGAAGCAACATATTAAAATGTTATTAAGTATGTGATTTGGATTCCTAGAGTCTGTCTGCAAACATCTGACAGGTCCTGGGAAATTGACCAGTCTTCGGATATCTACCTGTCCAAGTGATGCAGTGAAAAGAAACAGGCTTTTTAGCTGGACATACTTGGTTTTGACTCCAGGCTTTACCTTTACTAGCCATGTATATAGGGAAGACAATTTGTGAAAATTATAGGTAATCCCTCAAAAACGGAAGTTGCCATTTTCACTAGCTGTTATGTGAGTATCTAAAATGAGATGATAGTCTATCCTTTGGGGAAAAAATAGAGTTTTAAAAAGTTTTTTTTTTTTGCTGCATTGGGGGTGGGGTGGGGGTTAATATGTTCCTCTTTTAAAAAATTTTTTAATTTATTTTTTAAATTTAAATTCAATTAGCCAACATGTAGTACATCATTAGTTTCAGATGTAGTGTTCAACAATTCATCAGTTGCATATACCACCAGTGCTCATCATATCATGTGCCCTCCTCAATGCCTATCACCCAGTTGCCATTCCCCACCCACCTCCCCTTCCGCAACCCTCAGTTTGTTTCCCAGAGTCAAAAGTCTTTCACGGTTTGTCTCCCTCTCTGATTTCTTCCCATTCAGTTTTCCCTCCCTTCCCCTATGATCCTCTGCTCTATTTCTTATGTTGTTCTGATCAAACATTGACATTGTGTCTTCCATGAGAACAAACAGATGATATGACATTAGATAGAGACTCTCATCCAGAGTCTGTGAATATAGGTTTTATGGAGTTTAAGAACATTCAAAAATTTTGTTTAAAGTGTATGTATGTGTGCACACGTGTGTGCCCACGTGTGTGTGTGTGTGTGTGTGTGTTTGAAATCTGTCTCATTTTGTAAGTGGACATGAGTATCAGACTCCTTTGCTTTCTAATTAATACCTAGGTTACCTGTGAAATTTTATTGTCCTCTTTCACTTTTCTTTGGGAGATGCAAAAAATTGAGGAATAAAATTTAAGTGACTTAATTAAAGGTTATACCTGAGGCTTGAATCTAGCTCTTCTGACCCCAAATTTGTTGGCATTTCTGCCACATTAGGCTGATCCTGTTTGGGGATTTAAGCATTAACCATGGCACAGGTAAATTCAGATGGTTCTGGGGAGTAGTAACACTTTTCCAATTCAATTTTTGTTATAATCAAGAGCCTGAATATGCCATTCTCCCATATTACTACTGGAATTCTTGGCAATTGCCTATGTCCATCTGTGTTTTTGAAGATAAAGGTGATGTTTCCCCATTCTAGATGTCTACGTGGAAATTTAAAAACCAGTCTATAGTCTATATTATGTCTTGAGATTGAGACAGTGTGTCATGAGGGCAAAGAGTGACTAGGTTTTTACCTGAGTGTTCTTGTTTTCATCAGACACTTGAGTGTCATGGGGATATGGCCAAAATATACTCTTGTTTTATCCTGTGATTCCCAATGATGAAGCTGAGGACCAGTGCTTTTTGTAGATGATGTTTATCTATAAAGGTCAGTGACTGCTGGCTACTTGATTCCTTGTTAGGAATCTGAATTTCAGAGCCAATTTTCTCAGTCTTGCTCAGTTTGCTCAGCCATGAAAATTACTTTCCAATGCTATTCAAAATTCTATTTTACAACTTAAAACTAGTATGGAATCCTTGGTTCTCTTTTTTTTCTGAAACATAATCTTTTCTATTATCCAAAAATAACCCTAATAAATGAACAGGATGAAACACTGAGAGTGTAAATGGTACACAATTCTAAAAGTAACAATATGAGTCTTCTCATTTGAGAAGTGCATCTGCTACTCTTTCCCCACCCCCAGACCCCCACCTCCTTCGCTGGAGAAGAGGTGAGAAGCAATGTTCATTTGGTATTAGTCCAGAAACTTTCTGGGCAAATACATGCAAAAACATTTGCATATAACTTGAAACTAAATTGAGACAGAATGGTGGTACATGGTTCTGTACTTTTTTTTCCATTTGAAACTGTATTTTGGAGCTATTAGCACAATCAACAATCTAACTCAATAACTCATTTTTTTTTTAAAAGGGATGACTCACTGGTATCCCATCATATTAGTGTGACATCCTTTATTTAATTGGCCCCATAGGTTTATGTTGTTTTATCCTTTCGCCTTGGCCAATGCAAACAATTCCACAGTGAACATCTTTCTGCATACATCTTTGCACATGTGGGCATGGGTATCTGGAAGATATCTGTAGGTTATGTTTCCAGAAGTGGAATTGCTGGGTCAAAGTATCTGTTCAAATTGCTTCATTTTGCAGTCTTCTTCTTCTTTTTTCAACTGAGAGAGAGAGAGAGAGAACAGGGAGGAGGGGCAGAGGGAGAAGGAGAGAGAGAATCTTAAGTAGGCTTCACACTCAGCATGGAGCCTGATAGCATGACCTGGGCCAAAATCAAGAGTCAGATGCTTAACTGACTGTGCCACCCAGATATCCCTGCAATCTTTATTTCTATATTTATCCAATAGCATAATTAATCAACCAATTAATTTTTTAACTTCTTAATGTGGTTACAAACATACAAATTTGGTCAAAGGTTAAAAGTGAAAAACAAACAATTAAAGCTCTCTAGTCATTAAATTGTCTTCTTTTAAACGCCAGGTAAAGATAATTTTCTTTCACCCATGAAATTCCTCCAGAAATTTTTACTGCCTCTGGCTTATTATTGTCTGCTCTAATCTGTACTTGAATGATAAGAATATAAGCATTAGATTGCTTCTTTAAAATGTCTATCACCTTTGAGAACTCTGTGTCCATGCTGTGCTTTAAGTTGTCTTTGGTTGATTTCTTGGTCCATACCTGGTCTTCCTACCATGCAGTCACTTGGACTTCCTTTTAATATATAGACATATAGCATCTTGTGTTATATTACACAACTCCATTATTTAATCAACATTTTGAAAAGCTACAGTAACTTTCATTTCCTCCTTAGTGACACGTAGCATTTCCTATGCTCGTATAGGAAGTTAAGACTCTACCCTGGCCCTGAGATTTGTCTTAATCCTGGTAAAATCTTTTATTACATAGTAGACTCCAATATCAACAAAATCTCTTTTATCTAATTATGTTTCACCTGCACCCACTTGATCCAGTGCCCTGTGCATACTTGCCCAGAAGCTGCTGGTAAGTTTTGACCAGGTCCCTTTCCTCCCCCAGGCAGGCCAACCATTTCCCTGGCTGATTGTGTTTTGACCCTAGTTATTAGCCTGGTGGCCAGGCTTGGAGATGGAGATAAACCTGGGAGGGGCAGGTGGCTCAGGTTATCTTGAAACTTCTGCAAAATTTTCAAGCAAGAACTAGGAGAACTAGGCTTTAACGTGGAGGAATGGCCACTTCTCTAGGGCCATAGGGTTGGGGGAATCTAGAGGTTCCTTCTGAGGCATTGACACCAAGGTCTCTATCCAGCATCTTGGGGACCTCCTCCTTTCTGCACCAAGGTAGAACAGACTTTCTAGGGTTAAAATTCAATCTTCTCTGAACTCCACGACCTCTATACTTAAGCCCTGCATCTGATCCTTAGTTTTTTTTTTCTCCTCCTCTGGCTGCAGAAGGTGAAGAGTCTATACGTTGCCAAGGAGACCCTCTGGGTTTTGCGCTTTGCCTTAAATTTGTGATGGAGCATCTTCATCCTTTCATTGCATTTGTCTAATGCATCCCCCAATAAAAACCATCTGCTTCCATGGTCCTTGTGATTATTGTTTTTCCTAAATCTCAGCAATACTTGAGCTATTGCGCTGCTGGTTCATTCCCATTCACCAACATTCTATCTCAGTTCTCCACCAGCGAAACTATAACAACTCCTGCTACGATATGCTTCGGGCTATTAGGACTTCCTCTACTCCTTGTCATGGATTTCCCAGTGTCAACCAGCTGGCAAGTGACCCAGCTCCAAAATCCCATTTTAAAAATCCATTCTTTTGACCCTTCCTAGCACTAACTCTCTCAGTTTCTATTCCCTGAGAAATACTCGGAGATAAAGATTTATGGGTAGGGAGTTTATCGAGGAGTACCTTTGGGAACAACACCAGATAGGGAGTGAGGTGAGAGGGAGGAGTTAATGCACTTGTAATAGAGATCTCAGATGATTTCATGGGGAAGTTTTGGAGCTGAGATGGCCCTTCAGAATTGTCCCAATCTAGGTGGAAGCTGGATTTTGTATCCCCCACATCTCCCAGTTACTGGGTGTGGGCTGTCCCTGAGAAAGCAGTGTAATATGGGGTGAAGCAGCTCATCTCTGCCAAAGGGAGGTCTTGGGGAAGGACTCAGGTGTGAACTATCAGCAGACGATGCTCCCAGCCACAGGGATTTGTATCAGATTAGATAATGCATAGGAAATCTTTTATGAGCAGCTTTATTTCACAAAAACAAAATCACATAGTAGCAAAATATAGTAGAAAGAGCAAGGGTTTTGATACCAGATCTCTTACCAGTTTTGTTATTTTTAGTTTATTCCTTATTCTTTCTGAGCCCTGGTTTTACCTTCTATAAAATGGGGATGAATATATTTTTCTTGCAAGAATGATTTCAAGGACAACTGAGTCAATACTTATTAAAATGTTTTATAAATTGGGCAGCCCCTGAGGGGTGCCTAGGTGGCTCAGATGGGTTAGACGTCCGCCTTCAGCTCAGGTCATGATCCCAGGGTCCTGGGATCGAGCCCCACGTCGGGCCCCCTGCTCAGCCGGGAGCCTGCTTCTCCCCCTCCCTCTGCTTCTCCTCCTGTAGGAGAATGCTCTCTCTCTCTCTCTGTATCTCTATGTCTTGAATGAATAAATAAAAAGATCTTAAAAAAAAAATAAATTGGGCAGCCCTGTTCCAAGGTAAGGAATTATACTCCTACACAGCCCAGATTTGCTCACTCAGTGAGCTCTTGTCCTCACTATCCTTTGGATTGCTATACACATGACTTATAATACCAGTGATGAACTTGAAAAAGATACAGATTTAATTTGAAAGGTTAAACAATTTCATATTCCTTTGCTTAGTGTTCAAATCCATGTTTGTATATAACTCTTTTGGAAGTGACATGAAAGAACTCATTTAGACATGATGATGAGGGTTAATTTTGCCAGGGTAAAAATTTTAGCTCACTGGGCTGGTCACATTTAAATACCGAGTCTTGACTTTCTCTAAAGCATCCATGGTCAGAATCTGTCTCTCCAAGTAAAGGTCAATGACAATTCACCTGCAAGGGAAAGATCCAATTGCATCTCTAGAATGAAGATCGATAAAATCACTGCAAGTAAACCGTGTCCGACCTTATCCTTTGTAAGAAGGAAAAGAATCAACAGGGCATGAAAAGTGTCAGCATTTTGAGTTTTGAGAGGTGAGAAAAGGGAAAGAGTTTATGCCATACTCATCCATCTTTGGACTTCAGTAAGATCATTAAGGTTCAAACTAGAGATAAAGAGGTAGCAGTTTGTTCAGCTCTGCTGTTGGGAATCCTAGCACCAATTCAGTTCAGTTCAATTCAATTCAATTCAATTCAATTCAATTCAATTCAATTCAATTCAATTCAACAAACATCTATTTAGTGCCAACATTGTGTATGACTTTATGCTAGTTGCCAAAAAAACTCCAATCTCTGTCTGTTTGTTCATTTTATTTCATGCCAGACTCTGCTAGGTGCTGGGAATAAGCATATATAGAGAGAAAGATAGGCAGGCACACAGAAAATTTATTGTGATAAATACTAAAGGAGCTGGATAAAATTCTGTGCAATTACTGTGGTAGGAAACTCAAGTTATGTGTTCATGGGGAAAAAAGTGATTTTAAGTTGGGGCTTGCAGGATAAGTAAGCATTTACTCACGATGGGGGGAAGGTTTGGCTTAGTTCATTTTAACGATTATTTATCAAGGTGTACTATGTGCTGGACCCTGGGGTGGTCACTGCCATCAGGGAGGCAGGTGCAGCGTCACGGCTGCCCTCAGGACTCTCACAGTGTCACACAGGTGCAGGTAACAGTCTGAAAAAACTTGTCACCTGGTAAAGAGACAAATAAATTGACAAGGTAAGGCCTCATTTGCAATCCTGGTCAACATACCTACTTTCTTCGATAATCTTTGGTCTGGCTACAGGTGTTAGGTTTGCCCTTAGAATGGCAACAACATTCTCAGAAAAATGACAGGAAAGACATGGTAACAAAGAAGTTTCTGGTATGTTTGGGATTATGGTGCATATATACAATGGAAGACAATGCAACTGTTTAAAATGGTGCAGGGAAATATAACATAGGAAGTGATTTATGATATATAGTTGAGCTAAAAATGCAGGGAATAATACAGTATATGCAATGTGATTTTAATCTTGTAAATTTTTAGTGTACATTCACAGGAAATAATGTAAGAAGATACTCTGAAATGTTCATGGCAGTTCTATTTCGATGGAGGGATTATGAAGAGGAATTAAGAATAGTTCTCTCTTCTCTCTCTTCCTCTTCCCCTTTCTTCTTCTTCTTCCTCTTCTATTTTGCTCACGTGCATTTACTTTCTTTTTCTGCAACAAACCTGAGTTACTTCAGGAATGAAAAAACAAGCAAATAAAAAGTTAATTTAAAGGGAAAAATGAAGGGGGGGGGGAATTGGAGGGGGAGATGAACCATGAGAGACTATGGACTCTGAGAAACAAACTGAGGGTTCTAGAGCGGAGGGAGGTGGGGAGATGGGTTAGTCTGGTGATGGGTATTAAAGAGGGCACGTATTGAATGGAGCACTAGGTGTTGTATGCAAACAATGAATCATGGAACACTACATCAAAAACTAATGATGTAATGTATGGTGATTACAACACCGAGCATAACATAACATAATAAAATAAAATTAAAAAAATAAAAATAAAAAAAAATAAATACTTGAATAAAATCCTTTAAATTAAATAAGCACTTCTAGGGTTATGACAATCCTTATGGTTATAGAATTTGTTTCCCAGAAGAACCAATACTGTTGGAAGGACAGCAGCATTACTATTATTGCTATTATTGTTATTTTATTTCCATGGTCTGGTAATATTTGAGGTTTTCATTGGTGTTCCTTCCTCATTCCCAGATCATACAAGACACAGATAATCTTCGGCAGAACTAGAAACAAAGGCTGCAAACACTTGCCACAGACGGATTTGGATGCATATTTTGCAGAACAAATTTTCCTATTGGCAGAGATCATGAAAAAAAAAAGTTGTCACAAGCTGGGGAAGGGAATGTGCAGACAGGAAGGCATGATAGAACGGAATGGAGATCCTCAGTCTGGGAACCCCAGGGCTGTATGGAAGCTGAGTGGGCAAGTTCTTAGTGATCTCGTCACCATCTAGGAGGAACTGTCATCCACCTATCATCCATCAGTCTTCCGGCCTGGAGTGAAACTCACCTGAGGCTTGAGATTCTGTTCAACTTCCAATGCATCTGTGCAGACATTGCCCACTTCTGAGCCTGAGCAGCCCACTGGTGCATTCCCATTTTATTGATGGAGGAGTGGAGGTTTGAGGAAGCTGAGCAATTTGCTTAGAAGTCACCAGCATCGTTGAAGCTAGAATTTGAGCCTCATGAATCCCTGCTGAGTATCCCACCGCACTGCCTAAAGCTTGATTTGTGGACCACATTTATTCACAGCCAACAGTTCTGTCGTTCATTGTTCCTTGGGCAATGACTCCTTCCTGTGAGGAGAAATAAACAAGATGGTGACAGGCTCCTGAAGTTGTGTCATTTCTAACCTGGTGCTCCACTCCTGCAGCTCAAGACGGGTTTATTTCTGGTGAAATCTTTGCTGTAAAGTACACCAATCAATTTTCCTTACAAATGATTTCTAATATGTAATTATGTAATCAAGCACTCCCATAAACAAGCTTGGCCTTGACACAGAGTGATGGGGTGCGGTAATATTTTAAATAAAAGATGATTGCACAGCCATTTATTTTGAAGTCCAATTTTCAGGATTGGGAACTATACATTAATGGCAGTTTAGAGATTAACAGCAAGCTAAATGTGAAACCCTATGAGCTAATGCCTTCGACATAAACAAATGTACAAAAATAGCATCCTGCAACTGTTTTCAAAGTCTGACAGAGTTACGGGGCTTTCTGCAAAGCGGAGGGTGCAAAGAATACTAGATTCATCAAATTCTGGCAGCGATCTGTTAAAAAATAATGGTTTTGTCTACAAATGGAAACTGCTAACAGCTTTTCCCGTCCACTGTAATCGTCTTTCCATCTGCTTGGGTTTTATAATCGTGTCGCCTTTGGAAAATTACAACACAGAGCATATTCTCTTGGAGGTCTGTTGTTGAGCTGAATATTCTGAGCCACGAAATGGTGACAACAGTTGAAGAGTTTCCCTGCAAAAGCGTTACAACCATTGCATCCCAACAAGGCCCGCTGGTGCTGCAAGGCTCTGGCGGGAGGGGAGCAGCGGACTGCGTTTAGTAGAGCACAATTTAAAAAACGCTCACATACGCTTGAACAGGCATGATCTAACATTCGTGTTGCCTTGGAATAATGGCTACTTCTTTTTTGCCTCCTTCCGACATCTTTCCTTCTTACTCTTTTCTTCTTTTCCATTTCCCTACTAAAGCTGTGTTATTATCTAAGTGCAAGGTCATGAGGGATCTGGACAGCTCTGCCAGCCTGTGATCTGCTCCAGAAAGAACATTATTTCCCTGTGTCCCCAGATCCTTTGCCCAGAGCACAGCTCATGGTGGTATTCAGTACCTAATTGCTGAATGAATGAGTGAATGATGCTATGTCTTTCATATAATGATTTATACCTTATAAAACCTTATGTACTTTGTAAAACATTTTCACTGACACCATCCTCACAACAACAGAGGAGGAAGGAGGATGAGGTATTGCCTCAATGTGTTAGTTCAAGTCCTTCAAGAGGCAGATGCTAAAATTGGACTGACCATGCAAGAAATTGATTATGGAAGTCACCCTCAAGGGAAAAGGGAAAAGGAGCAGTGGAGAATGGGGGAGCCATCAGACCATGATGCAGGTCTTACTACCACAGAGGAGGGAAGGAAGGATTGAGTGCAGAAGTATTCAATGGGGGGCGCCTAGGTGGCTCAGATGGTTAAGCGTCTGCCTTCGGCTCAGGTCATGATCCCAGCGTCCTGGGATCGAGCCCCGCATCGGGCTCCCTGCTCAACGGGGAGCCTGCTTCTCCCTCTCCCTCTGCCTCTGCCTCTCTCCCTGCTCATGCTCTCTCTCTCTCTCTGTATCTCTGTGTCTCAAATGAATAAATAAAATCTTTAAAAAAAAAAAGAAGTATTCAATGGAAGTGCAGTTCAAAGAAAGTTTCAGCAAAGCTCATGGAGAGTCTTTGGGTCAAAGTCACTGGTCTGTGGAGTTCCACTTCTCCCAGAAATGCACCTTCCTCTTCCAGGAGTGGCCTTGCTGCTCTCAGACTTTGGCTGATGGTGCCAGTGAGGTGAAAGACTTCAGACATCGTGACTGGGGCCCTCAGTCAATTACACTCCTTGTGGTGGGAGATTTGAGAGGAGAATTCTCATGGTGACCGCATTCTATTTTAGAGATAAGAAAACTGAGATCCTGAGAAGTTAAGATGCATTTTCAAGGTGTCATGCCAAGTGAGTGGAAGAGTGGGGGTTAATGCCTGGCTCTCAAAACCTAACCCATGTGTTTTCTTTATAGATATAATCGTGGCTTCATTTTTACTGCTGACCCTGTGCCTCATCTGATTGGTGGTGATTGGTGTGGAAGTAAAAGTACAGGGAGTTTCTAGGCAACACTGGGTGGGCAAAACATCTATCAGGGGTATAAGAAGAGACAGGGAGTGGGGTTTCTTACACCTCTGGTAGAAAGCAGAGGATAAAGCTGGAAAGTGAGGATGAGAAGTCTTCTCCTAGGTGGGGGCGGGTAAGACATTCACTCAAGAACGAATGGGTAGAATGATGAATCACTTGGAGAAAAGCAAGGCATGAAACCTATATGATGAGATCAATATTTTGGGATTCCCATGGGAAATCCCAGCTGACAGACAGTAGAAAGCAGAAAAGTGGAGGAGAACTGACATACCTTTTAATTGCCATCATATAGCTTTTGAAAACACTGGCCTTGAGGAGTTGCCCTGCAGGATTGGATGTTGATTCGCTTATCCACTTAGGAAATATTTATTGAGCACCAACTCTGTGCCAGGAGCTGTGATAGGCTCTAAAGATTATTGGCAAACAAGATTCTATTCTTTCCATAATAGAATAGAGCATCCAGTGGAAGAGACTGTGAATACACAAACAATAATTCTAGACACTTGGAAATGTTATTAGAGAAATACTCAGGGCATGGGAAGCAGAATAATTATCTGGTAATGGGAAGACTCTGAGGTAGTGAAAATAGCTTGAGATGTGAAGGACAAGGAATTATTTCTGTGAGTATCTGAGGGCAAGAGTTTCAGGAGGAGGAAGAGCAAGTAGCTCCCAGCAAGAATATGAGTGTTTAGGGAGCAGAAGAAAGGTCAGTGTGGGCAGAACACAGTGCAGGGGGGATGGCAGGATGTGAGATGAGAAGTAGGCAGGGCCAGATTCTGCAGGGCACTAGAGGCAGAGCAAGAAGTTTGGGTTTATCTTAAAGGTGTCAGGAAGCCATTGGAGGCTTTTAAGCAAGAGAGCGTCATGGTGTGATTTACGTTAAAAAATGAAGCTGATTGGGGCGCCTGGGTGGCTCAGTCATTAAGCATCTGCCTTCGGCTCAGGTCATGATCCCAGGGTCCTGGGATCGAGCCCCGCTTGGGGCTCCCTGCTCGGCGGGAGGCCTGCTTCTCCCTCTCGCACTCCCCCTACTTGTGTTCCCTCTCTCGCTGTGTCTCTCTCTGTCAAATAAATAAATAAAATCTTTAAAAAAAAAATGAAGCTGATCTGCAAGAAGGTGAATGGAAGCAGGGAGACTAGCTGAGTCTGTCGCCAGAGTCCATCTGAGACCTAATGGGCACTTGAGCTGAGTGGGATGGACAAGCTGGAAATAGCCTGGTAGATGATACGGAGAGAAGTAGTCCTTGCTGAAGGAAGGTGCATGTGCAAAGCCGATAGGCATGGGGGCAAGGAGAGGACATTGGGGTTCACATGTGGTTGGCAAAGGCTGCAGCTTTGGGTGTGCATCGCATAGCAGGAAGAAACGTAAAATAAGGAGTGCGATCTCTATTTCCCAGAGCCTATGAGGGGATAGCTTGAGAAAACAAGCCCCTTCCCCTTTCTGTGCCTCAGTTTCCTTCTCAGTAAAATGGAGAGTGGTGTCATAATGGAATCATTAAAACATATTTCATTCTGTGACTGCCCCCCCCCGCACCCCGCAGCCCCAGAGGTGAAACCTGATTGAAAAGTCGGCAATGCTGGGGCTTCACCATGTGGGTTTTCATGGTCTCGATGCTGGGAACATGCTTTTAGGAGTCAGAATAATAAATATAATAAATAAATAATGGAAATAGGTGTTGGATATCGTAAGTGTTGAAAGTCCCTTTTAATGGGCTATACAAGACAGGTCGTTCTAGGAGACATGTGACACATGCAGTATACTTCCCGGTTCCCCACCCTCATCAGGGCCGAATCTCCCATGAACATGCAGAAATTCCTAACTGTCCTGAACACACAAAAATCCCTTCTGTAGAAAACGGCGGGGGCCATGACATAATGATTACCAATTTGGGTTTCTGTGTTAAAAGGCTGTTTGGTAATAACAGCGCTTACTCTGTGCCCAGTGTGGGTCCAAGCAGTTGATTTGTAGCAAACTTGTGTGATCTGCAACAAGTGGGTGATGTTGGTGATAGTTTCCTCCCTATTTTACATATGGGAAAAGTGAGGACTAAAAAAGATAAGTAATTGCTTGAGGCCACCGTAGTCTTTCTACAGCTTCGGTTGGGGTGTAACAGAAAGCACACAACTAGACTCAGACTTCAGGGACTCAGCTCCGCCATTGGATGAGGTATGACCTTGACTTTCAAGCCACTTCACACTTGTTCTTGTGTGATTTCCTCATCTGTAAAATGGGCATAATTATAGCACCTCAGGGAGCTGTATGAGCATGGAGACAAATTGTGTAAAGAATCTGTTACAATAAACATTGGTGCTCCCCACACCTAAAGATGTTTTGTAAACCGCTGTTATCCAAAGATTTGATACGACCTCCCTGAGTATTTCTAGGCAATTAACTTGGTTTGGTACAAAAATGGAGATATTTGTAACATGGGAGAATTCCTAGGGTTCTTGGATTTCTGTATGTGTGTGGAGGGAGGTGTTGAAGTAAATACTTCCTCTGGAGATTTGAAAACAGTGAGTCAGGAATTTGAACAAGTTGATATTAATTTCAGGCAATGTTTTCTTCTGCTTTATGAAGCCAAATGGAAGAAATAAACCAAATGTTTATTAAGTGCTGGGCCATGTTCTAGGCCCTCTGGGAGAAGGGGTAAGGTCTGGACATGAGACACACTGTTGATTTTTCTCAAGGAGCCTGCTGTCTACCATCTAGTGCAATGACTAGATGGGGTGCTTTTCTGCTGGAGGCAGAGGTTGTTCTCACAGTAAAATCTGGTGTGTGTGTGTGTGTGTGTGCGCACATGTGAGAGAAAGAGAGAGACAGAGAGACAGAGAGATACAGAGATTATTTTCATGGTAATCAAAAGGTCTTGGATTAAATAATGTTGAAAAACCCTGGCCTAGACAGAAAGATCTATGAGAGAAGAAATGAATCAGTGAGTTTGTGAGAAATCATAACTAGTTTTTACATAGATAACATATGGGTAACCAAATATCCATCAGGGGGCTCCTGGATCTAGGCAAGATGGCCCAAAGGCAGTGATTTACTACCTTATGCCTCCTTTTAGTACCTAATAGTTCATAACTTGTTCTTCACTTTACCAGAAAGATAATAAAACCCATCCACAATATGATTTCAAAACAAATCAACATAATGCCTCAATATAACCAAGGAAGAAGTAAAAGGAAAGTAATTTAAGATAAAGTAATATGTACAGTATTTTAGTATGTGAATGCTCAGATCTGATTTCACTAGAGAGATCGGGGACTAATCATCGATTGTGCTCCAAACCACCTCGGGAACCCATCTGGGGCCTTGGTGCTGGCTGTCGCGGGGCACCTGTTTTCCACCACGTGGCTTTTCTCTCTATGTGCTATCCCACCATTGGGTTTAGCCCAAGCTTGCTTGTGCATGGCAGCTGGCCTCCAAGAGGGTGAAAGAGAAGCGCCAAGGCTTTCAAACTCTAGGCTCTGCCGTCACACCCCACCACTTCTGCTGTGTTCTTTCCATCAGAGCAAGGCATGGGGCCAGCCTAAAATATTCAAGGAGTGGGTGGGTAGGAAACAGACTCTTGCTTTACAGGAGGAGTGGAAAAGTCATGTTGCAAATGGGCATGTGGGATGAAAGATCATTGTTGCTGTTTGTGGAAAAAACCTACCACAGAAGGAGAAGAGCCCTGAAAAGTAAAAATAAAAAAAAATAATCTATTGAATCCTCCGTATATGTCTGGGCACTGTGCTAAGGCTTTCTGTGTCCATCTTCGAGCAAGCCTATGAAATCAATATTATTATTATTTCTCCCTTACTGATAAAAAAAATGGACAGAGAGGTGAAGTAACTAATTATGGTCTTAGAGTCAATAAGGATCTGAGACGGGATTCAGACCCATCTCTGTCTGACTCTGAAACTTGTGGTCTTATCTGTGGTTCATGTAGCAGCTACTTATCTTTTAAGTAATCTCTACACCCAACATGGTGCTTGAATTCACAACTGTGAGATCAAGAGTCGCAAGCTCTACTGACTGAGTCAGCCAGGTGCCTCTCATGTAGAGCTACTTCGAGGAGAAATGTGTCTTCTGAATAGAGTAATGGAGTTAACTTGAGTATGCTACTTGAGTACCAACCTGAAGCTAGGGAGTATGGATGGATCCAGGGACTGCACACAAAAGATGTTCAATCCCCTGATAGCAGAGAACCACAGCTGTCCATTTGACGCTTTTTAGTTTAGGGAGATGGGGGATAAGCCCAGGTGTTGGCCTGTGCACTTGTTCCCACATAGTGGGTCAAAAAGGCATTGGTAATTTCTAAGTCCATGTGTTTCAATGCTTGTAAGATGTTTAGGTCTACACCTGTACAGAAAATATGTTGTTCTGGAGTGCCAATTGTCTGAATGACGGCCATATCAGTCATGTGCAGAGGATGATTCCTAGTGACCCGGGGGAAAGAAAAGAGGACAGTGCCAGAGTGATGGATGAGATATGTGTTTCCTGGTGGGACAGACCTGCTAGGAACAGTTCATGGCTGGGCATTATCTTCATGCAAGAAGGGAACAATCAAAAGCATCCCTGATCTTTTTGATCTTTGCTCATCATCAAGCAAGATTAATCTTTTTGGGGGTGTGATACTCAAGTCACAGTTGGTATTTGTTATCTGACTTGATTTAATAATCTTAACAGTCTTTTTGTGAACCGAATCAGTTCGGGATGATCCTTAACTCAGCATTTCTCACAAAATTCTGTTTAAGGGCATAGAGAATCGCCCTAGCATAGCAGGGTGGAAGCTGATTCTGATTTTTATTCCACTTGTGTTGTGGCCTGGCTGTGTGAAAGGTCTTTCTGCAAAAGCTTCTATAGTCCCATAGCTTAAGAGTTTACTCATCTATTCATTCATTCACTCACTCAGCCGATATTTTTGGAAGCCTCTAGGGACATTGTGCAAAACATTGGGGATATAGTAATAAACAAAAAGATGGGGCACCTGGGTGGCTCAGTTGGTTAAGCCTCCGACTCCTGATCTCACCTCAGGTCTTGATCTCGGGGTCGTGAGTTCAAGCCCCTCGTTGGGCTCCATGCCCAGCATGGAGCCTACTTAAAAAGAAAAAAAAATATGGAGTTCCTAGTCTTATGGGACTTATATTCTACTTGGGGGTGGGGTGGGCTCCAGACATTATCTACTATGTCAGATGGGGATAGGTATTAAGAAGAAAAATAAAATCAAGGAAAAGGACACAGAGTATAGTGCTAAGCTATTTTGGACAGGTTCCTTAGGGGAATCCTCTCTACCATACTAACATGGGAGTATAGCCCGCTGTGAAATGCAGGAGGCAACTAAGAGGATGTCAGGAGGAATCGATTCCCAGGCATGGAGAGCAGTCAAGACAAATTCCTGGAGGTAGACATGTGCTGGTATGGATCAGGAACAGCCACGAGTGGCAGGAGCAGAGAAAGAGAGGGGACCCTGGTAGGAGATGAGGTCAGAGAGGGAGGGAACCAGCCTTGGACACCAAGGGTCTTTCAGGACTGGGTAATGACTCCTAATTTATTCCGAGTGATGCAAAAATCTATTGGAGAGTTTTGAAAAGAGGAGAGGAATAATTTGATTTATAATTTTAGAAGGTCATTCTGGTTCTTATATGGGAAACAGAGTGTAAGGCAGCAAGGACAGAAGAAGGAAGGGTAGCTGACTAGTTCAAAGACTGTTGTAATAGTAATCTGAAAAAGGAATCATGGCAGCTTGGACTAGGGTGACAATGGAAAGTTGTGAGAAGAGGAGAATTAGTTTTAAGCATGTTTTTCTTAGTTTGTTTGCTTTTTTTCCCCCCAAGCAAGAGTTGGGGGAGAAAAGTTGCCAGTCTATGTAGAGGACTGATTACAATGACGGGCTGTGGATTTTTACATGAATAAAAACAAAAGGGTGAGGGATGAGGGACAGTAAATTGAGTGAATTTTAATCTGGTTGGGAATGAGGGATTGTTAGAATGTGAGCACAGCAGAAGAGAGCTGGAGATGGAGTTGGTAGTAAGTGTGGTATTCTTCCAGTTGATCTTTTAGAGGGATAGCAGTGGAGTGTGGTCATCTGGGATATGACATGGGATGGGTTTGTGGGATGGGATGGAGGACACCATTGTTGTAGGAGAGAAAATCAAAGAATTGAGAGGCTAGGGTGTTGGATGGATCATCTATATTGATATTGAAAGTACCAACCTGAAACTCTCTATATTGCTACTTCCTAGGGTGATTCTCTAAACACTAAATTCTCAGGGAATATTTGTTGAATGAAGTGTTGTTCCACAATGACAATCAAGCTGCAATCTCAGACTAGTTTGTTGTGTGCACAGTTGAGGCAGAAATAAGTGAGCCAAAGTGAGGATACTAATCTCTAAAAATAGAGTATAGCAAATTAGCTCTTTAGGGGAATTACTTGGCAAATTCTCTTTCCCTGGGCCCTGCAAACACTTAGCTTCCCAAAGCACCAGCAGAATGAATTCACATAACATCAACAAGCATTTTTATCTTTAAAGATATTTTTATTTCTATATAATTAGGTCTTTGGAAGGAAGACAAACATAAGCAGAGGGTATTGTGTACAGAGAAGGTGACGAAGGGGAGAAGAGTCAATGGAATTTGGATTTTTCCTCATCATTATCATGTCCCTAGAGTTTAGCATTTTTTTTTTTTTTTTTTTTTTGGTACCAATTAATAGTGAGAGCTTTGGAGCTGACCTTCCCTTAGAAATAGTGGGTAATGTGAGAATGCAGTGCTGTATTTATACTGATAAATGGATTGAGTTCCCAACCTTTCGGGGTTGGTTTATTTGGTAGGTAAAATGTATTTTCCCATGGAAATAATTTTACATATGGAAGTCAGATTCCTAGGCAAGTCCTTTTCTTCATAATGAACCCAAAGTAAAGAGTATTATTTTGTTTTGTCTTAATAAAAAGGGCTGTAATGTTTTATAATACTCTGTTAATATATTTGGAAGGAGGATTGTCTCCCCTTTCCTCTGGAGCTAGCTTAGCCAATACATAATTATACCAATATCTCTTTCCTCTTAAGGAAAAACTGGGTCTAGGTTGAAGTGTTGAAAGTGATTCTTTTATTTGGCCAGCATCTTAGTTTCCTCTGGAAGTAGACTCTCCTGAGAAATATGGGGGGAGGAAAGAGGTAGATCATTTCAGTGGCCTATTTTGGCCTTGAGTTCAAGCATCATTCTACAATTAAGCTCTACCAGTAATAAAGCAGACACTGTATTTTAATTCCTGTCTAGTGCCTGTGTCTACATTCCAACTGGACCAGAATCCTTAGGAGGGAATAATGTGGTATATTGGTACCCTCAAGCTTCAACAATATTATATAGCACCAGACCAAGATGCACTTGGGTGATGCACTTCATGGATGCAAGTGAAGGCAGACTTGTCCACCAAATTCATCTGCTGCCTGTCTTTCCCTCACTGTTTGAGAGTTTCTCCCTGTCATCGACAATGTGCCCTCCTCTGCTCGTCTTTCACACTCTTCTCCTGCCATCACTGTCATGTCCTTGAAGGGGATATATGGTGTAATTTAGAGAGCTCTGGCAAAAGACTTCCCACCTCATTACCATTCAGCCTGTTTGCAAATATACCCATCTATTCTTTTTTGGAAAACAGTGTGATTTGGGGAAAAGACATAACTTTGGGATGGACCATTTGATTTTGACTTGGGTTGACTATCTACTTACTTTGGAACTTGGGAAACTTCATTAGCTGTCTGAGACTTGGTTTCCTCATATGTGAAATAAAAGATGCCAACTTGGACGCAACTTGAAGAATTGCTGTGTGGATCGAATGCTCTCACCGGTATCTAATGCTGTCTCTGGCACAATTAGGTATATTAGCATGGATATCACCTCCCTCTTACTAACTTTAATGGTAGCATTTATCTACATTTTATAAAATGAGATAGCTGAGACCCTGAGTGGGTAAGTAAACTGCGGAGCTGGGATTCACACCCATGTTCGTCTTACTCCCATTACATTACACACTCAGCTCCCTCCCAGAGGGCCCTGTGTGTCACCCACGAGGACGGAGTATTAACTGGAGTTGCTACTGGTGCCATCCCACAGCACGCTCCCAGAACGCCCCTGTCAGACAGCAGGGGGGGATGCCTTTTAAGGTATAGCAGAATGGCTACCCACTGCAGGCTCTTCCCAAGAATAACTGTGACTTTTGGTGATAAAGTTTTTGACAAGAAATGAGGTCATTTTCTTTCTTTTTGAGATATCAGTAGGCCCCATTAAAAATGGCTGTTTTTCAAACAATGATTAGAAAAAGCCATACTGGGTAGAATGCCAAATCCAAGAATCTCAGATTAGATATGACTCTCAAAACTTAAAAGCAGTATATTTAGTAAAAAGAGGAGAGAGACATGTAAGACACATCATTTTGGCTTTTATTTATTTTTTTAAGATTTTATTTATTTATTTGAGAGAGAGAGAGAAAGCATGAGAGAGAGAGAGAGAGCATGAGCTGGGGAAAGGGGCAGAGGGAGAGGGAGAAGCAGATGCTGAGCGGGGAGCCCGATGTGGGACTCCATCCCAAGACCCTGGGATCATGACCTGAGCTGAAGGCAGAGCCTTAACTGACTGACCCACCCTCATTTTGGCTTTTAGTAATTGGAAATGAAATAGGACTTTGTTAAAGACAAAGATAAAGGTATGGTTAATCATGGCTCCTTGTGTGGAGGGAAAACACCACAGATCTCCTGGGGCCCATTGATCTGAGTAAGAGTAATTTTGTCATCACACACCCTTCAATCACCAACAAAACAAATAAGAGGAATTACTAGGGCTTCAGAAGGTTTTAGGTTACAAGTAACTTCTCGATGAGAAAGTTGGTATTGGAAATATTTTTCTGTGGAAATATTTTTCTGCATCAAGTTCAAAAAATTGACTGAATCTCTCCCTCCAAGGATGAAGCTGTCTTCCAAGAATTTATTTTACTTAAAGAAGAGACAGGTAGGGTGACAAGGTGATGGAACAAGAGGAATGAAAATGGCTGAAGGAGACCACAAGATAGAGAGATGCACAAAAGGAGAAAAGAGATTGATGCCAATAGAGAGAGAGAGACATGATCTATTACAAGGAAAAAGAAAACATTATGGTCTGGGATGGCTTCCGGCCAACTCTATGAACTTCATTTGCTTTTTTCGTCAGAAACTCTGGGGAAAAGCATAATCATTTCTCAATTGGAATTTGATTCTTTTGTAGCTGTGTAGGTGGGAAATAACTCTGGATTGCTGTGCTGGTCTCCCATGTTCCAGGTACCCTCTTGTCTCTTTCCTACATTGCAGCCATCTGGTGGTAATAAATCTCTGTGTGGTTGCCATCTGTGGGCAGAGAGGGAGAGTGACATGCTTCTTTATTCAGGGAACTTTGCGTGTAGTTTTGGTTCTTAGAAGGACCCTGGCATTAAGGACGTGGATTCACTCTCAGAAAGCATAAGTCTCACGGAAATAGATATTTTTAGATAGGACCTCCTTGGAGTTAGAAGCTTCCAACACCATAAGCAAGCCTGTGTGAGCCTGGGCAAGAGCTTGCTTGCTCTGTGTCTCAGTTTGCTCATCCATAAAGAAGAGGATAATGCCCTTATAGGGTTTTGTAAAAGGCAAATGCAATTATAGGTGTAAAAGGCACATAATGTCTGGCACATAGGAAATTGAATCAATCAGGGTTCATTCAAAAAGCAGAAATTCTAACTGACATTTTAACAAAAGAGAATTTAATATAGGGGATTGATTAAATAGGGATTGGAGAAATAAACAGGAAAAAACAAAACAAAATAAAAGCCAACCAACAAACAAAAGCCAAAAATCCCCACTGAGGCAGCACAAGCATAGTAACTGGGGAATGAAGGAATGTAGTGGGGTTATCAGAATGTGGATCCTAGGAGGAGCTCAGGACCCAGGTCTCTAGGAAGGGACACTGGCCAGCACCATGTGTTTCTGAGGAAGCACAGTGAGACCAATCTTGAGAGTGTGGGAAACTAACAAACTGGAAACGAGAACAAATTGCTCCTGCCCAGGTAAAGAGCTCTTGCCTGTGTGACACAGACAGGAACAGAGTCAAGGAGGAGTGAGCTTGTTGTCTCTTCCTCCTCTACCGTCTCCATCTCTCTAGCAGCCCGATGGGCAGGGCATGGAAGATAGCAGTTGACAACAAAGAAATACAGTTTGCCACCTCAATTCTGACATCAGAGCAGAGCACAAAAGAGTGGATATGGAGTTGAGAGGCAGTAGTTTAATAACTGGGACATAAGTGCTCAATAAATATTGGCCACCCTATTTATTCAGCGTCTCCTCCCCACCTCCCCTCCCTCTTTTTTTTGTCCCTAGTAACCTTGATTTTTCTTTCTTCTGTATACTGAAGGATGAAACCAAGGATGGTAAGAAAAAGAGCCAATAGATCTCAATAGAAGACAAGAATATTGGAAGCTTTGGCTATAGGTTCATACTTCTATTTTGGCAGACCAGATTTTAAGCCACTTTGTGGGACTCTCCCAAAAGGGAAATTTGCTGATGTCTCCAGTGACAAGCTCTTCTGTTAAACAGGAAACTCTTCCCATCCAAAAATCAGGGTAAAGTTAATACATTGCTCTATTGTTAATATGTTTGCCCTAGAGGAGGGAGGCCGGCAGCTGAACCTTTCTCGGGAAGGAGGGAAGAACATAGGCAGAGATACCTGCTGGGTGGGACTGGAAAGGCACGCATGAGGAGAGGCTGGGATGTGGCCAACCCGCTGGTCTGTACGTGTCAGTCTGACGCGTACCGCATGGCTACTTCTGGATTGCAGCAGATGTGCTCGGGATTCAAAGACATTCAAGATGATGCAGTTATCACTCTCGAAGTGCTCCAAGAAAGCAAGTACAAAAATGCCTAAATGACAAAATCAGTTCTGCCTCGAGAGGTCACAGCAAATCCTTTCTCTTTCACTGGATCAGCTCCATTCTTATGTCCTTTTCAAATCTTAGGTTTTTGGTTTTTTAAAATAAACTATGACAATAGCAAATGGGTTATCTATGACTTGAGGTAGAAAATAATTTAAAGTTATTAAAAAAACTCAGTGAGGATCGAGAAAATACATAATTTTGTTGTTTCAAGATGATCAGATATCACTCTTCAAAACTGACAATACGGGACTCATCTAGTCATCTATCTATCCATCTGTCTGTCCATCCATCCACCCATCCATCCATCCATCCATCCATCCATCCATCCATCCATCTATCCATTCTGTCCATTGTCCTGTTTCTTCTATTTATCCAGTCCACAAATCTCTAGAGTGCCTAGCTACAAAACATCAGACCTGATACTCAGTGCTGGGACTATTACAGATGACAATATATTTCTTGCCCTCATATTCTAATAAACCAAATTATAAGAAAATGGCAAGTGCTTTTATAGAAGCATGGACAAGATACATATTTCTTGGTATGATAGATATCATTAAAAGTAAATGTAAAGCAATAGGAAAACAATTCTTAGGATGTTCAGCGTAGCACCTTAACCAGGTGGTGAAGAGCCTAGTCTCAGATCCTGGATCTTGCCATTACTGGCTCTGTCAGCAAGATCCTTAAACTTTTTTGTGCCTTTATTTTTTAAAAAGATTTATTTATTTGAGAGACAGAGAGAGGAGGGGCAGAGGGAGAGGGAAAGGGAATCCTTAAGCAGACTCCCTGCTGAGCATGGAGCTCGATGTGGGGCTTGATCCTAGGACCCTGAGATCATGACCTGAACTGAAGTCAAGAGTGGGCCATGTAACCGACTGAACCACCTGGAGCCCCTGTGCCTTTATTATTATTTTTTTAATATTTAGAACGGACTAATAGTACTTAGCTCATAAAATTACTAGTAGAATTAAATTATTCAATACATATAAAGCAATTAGAATCATGTCTAGCATATAAAAAGCATTAAAATGTTGGCTAATATTAATATTTGTATATTAACTTAGAGTTTAAATTCATCATTGCATTTAATCCTTAAAACCTCTCCTTGCCCTGGGAAAACAGGCAGAAGAGTTACTACTTTCCAAACAGGGGGAGTGAGGTCCAGGGAGGTTATTTTTTTGGGGGGAAGCCACAGAATGGCACAGCCACGGAGCTGGAAATCTATCTCAGTGCTTCTTCTATAATGTTCTTTCTGTTACGCCACGAAGGATCATACGTTGACTTGGAAAAGCTACTGTTGTTCTCCACGTGTCAGGGCGACTGACTGCAGCTGGGCTGATGGTAAACACAGCCAAATGACACAGGCTGCAGCCTAACCCAGTCAGTGCTGCTTTGCTCGCATCTGCCACTCAATACAAGGCCCCTGGTGATGAAGGGACAGAAGGCATGGGTCAGGGAGCTGCCAAACACCAAACATACATCTTAATTGGTTACAGGCAGTCACCTCCATCCAAATCCTTGATGGGAAAATGGTTCCCACAGGGGTCCAGAGAATTAGGAATTCAACGTCCTTTTGACATCAAAACTGGCTTTGGAGTCTGAAATCACTCAAGAGTGAGCTATTTTTTTTTTAAAATTTTTTTATTGTTATGTTAATCCCCATACATTACCTCATTAGTTTTAGATATAGTGTTCCATGATTCATTGTTTGTGCATAACACCCAGTGCTCCATGCAGAACGTGCCCTCCTCAATACCCATCACCGAGCTAACCCATCCTCCCACCCACCTCCCCTCTAGAACCCTCAGTTTGTTTTTCAGAGTCCATCGTCTCTCATGGTTCTTCTCCCCTCCGATTTCCCCCCCTTCATTCTTCCCCTCCTGCTACATTCTTCTTCTTTTTTTCTTTCTTAACATATATTGCATTATTTGTTTCAGAGGTACAGATCTGAGATTCAACAGTCTTGCAGAATTCACAGCGCTTACCAGAGCACATACCCTCCCCAGTGTCCATCACCCAGTCACCCCATCCCTCCCACCCCACCCCCCACTCCAGCAACCCTCAGTTTGTTTCCTGAGATTAAGAATTCCTCATATCAGTGAGGTCATATGATACATGTCTTTCTCTGTTTGACTTATTTCGCTCAGCATAATACCCTCCAGTTCCATCCACGTTGTTGCAAATGGCAAGATCTCATTCCTTTTGATGGCTGCATAATATTCCATTGTATATATATACCACTTCTTCTTTATCCATTCATCTGTTGATGGACATCTTGGCTCTTTCCACAGTTTGGCTATTGTGGATATTGCTGCTATAAACATCGGGGTGCACGTACCCTTTCGGGTCCCTACTTTTGTATCTTTGGGGTAAATACCCAGGAGTGCAATTGCTGGATCATATGGTAGCTCTATTTTCAACTTTTTGAGGAACCTCCATACTGTTTTCCAGAGTGGCTGCACCAGCTTGCATTCCCACCAACAGTGTAGGAGGGTTCCCCTTTCTCCGCATCCTCGCCAACATCTGTCATTTCCTGACTTGTTAATTTTAGCCATTCTGACTGGTGTGAGGTGGTATCTCATTGAGGTTTTGATTTGGATTTCCCTGATGCCGAGCGATATTGAACACTTTTTCATGTGTCTGTTGGCCGTTTTGATGTCTTCTTTGGAAAAATGTCTGTTCATGTCTTCTGCCCATTTCTTGATTGGATTCTTTGTTCTTTGGGTGTTGAGTTTGATGAGTTCTTTATAGATTTTGGATACTAGCCCTTTATCTGATATGTCATTTGCAAATATCTTCTCCCATTCTGTCAGTTGTCTTTTGGTTTTGTTGACTGTTTCCTTTGCTTTGCAAAAGCTTTTGATCTTGATGAAGTCCCAATAGTTCATTTTTGCCCTTGCTTCCCTTGCCTTTGGCGATGTTTCTAGGAAGAAGTTGCTGCGGCTGAGGTTGAAGAGGTTGCTACCTGTGTTCTCCTTTAGGATTTTGATGGACTCCTGTCTCACATTGAGGTCTTTCAACCATTTGGAGTCTATTTTTGTGTGTGGTGTAAGGAAATGGTCCAGTTTCATTCTTCTGCATGTGGCTGTCCAATTTTCCCAACACCATTTGTTGAAGAGACTGTCTTTTTTCCATTGGACATTCTTTCCTGCTTTGTCAAAGATTAGTTGACCATATAGTAGAGGGTCCATTTCTGGGCTCTCTATTCTGTTCCATTGATCTATGTGTCTGTTTTTGTGCCAGTACCATACTGTCTTGATGATGACAGCTTTGTAGTAGAGCTGGAAGTCCGGAATTGTGATGCCGCCAGCTTTGCTTTTCTTTTTCAACATTCCTCTGGCTATGCGGGGTCTTTTCTGGTTCCATACAAATTTTAGGATTATTTGTTCCATTTCTTTGAAAAAAGTGGATGGTATTTTGATGGGGATTGCATTGAATGTGTAGATTGCTCAGGTAGGATTGACATCTTCACAATATTTGTTCTTCCAATCCATGAGCATGGAACGTTTTTCCATTTCTTTGTGTCTTCCTCAATTTCTTTCATGAGTATTTTATAGTTTTCTGAGTACAGATCCTTTGCCTCTTTGGTTAGATTTATTCCTAGGTATCTTATGGTTTTGGGTGCAATTGTAAATGGGATCGACTCCTTAATTTCTCTTTCTTCTGACTTGTTGTTGGTGTATAGGAATGCCACTGACTTCTGTGCATTGATTTTATATCCTGCCACTTGACTGAATTCCTGTATGAGTTCTAGCAGTTTTGGGGTGGAATCTTTGGGATTTTCCACATAAAGTATCATATCATCTGCAAAGAGTGAGAGTTTGACTTCTTCTTTGCCAATTTGGATGCCTTTGATTTCTTTTTGTTGTCTGATTGCTGTGGCTAGGACTTCTAATACTATGTTGAATAGCAGTGGTGATAGTGGACATCCCTGCCGCGTTCCTGACCTTAGGGGGAAAGCTCTCAGTTTTTCCCCATTGAGAATGATATTCGCTGTAGGTTTTTCATAGATGGCTTTTATGATATTGAGGTATGTACCCTCTATCCCTATACTCTGAAGAGTTCTGATCAAGAAAGGATGCTGTACTTTGTCAAATGCTTTTTCTGCATCTATTGAGAGGATCATATGATTCTTGTTCTTTCTTTTGTTAATGTATTGTATCACGTTGATTGATTTGCGGATGTTGAACCAACCTTGCAGCCCAGGGATAAATCCCACTTGGTCGTGGTGAATAATCCTTTAAATGTACTGTTGGATCCTATTGGCTAGTATTTTGGTGAGAATTTTTGCATCCATGTTCATCAGGGATATTGGTCTGTAATTCTCCTTTTTGATGGGGTCTTTGTCTGGTTTTGGGATCAAGGTAATGCTGGCCTCATAAAATGAGTTTGGAAGTTTTCCTTCCATTTCTATTTTTTGGAACAGTTTCAGAAGGATAGGTATTAATTCTTCTTGAAATGTTTGGTAGAATTCCCCTGGGAAGCCATCTGGCCTTGGGCTTTTGTGTTTTGGGAGATTTTTGATGACTGCTTCTATTTCCTTAGTGGTTATAGGTCTGTTCAGGTTTTCTATTTCTTCCTGGTTCAGTTTTGGTAGTTGATACATCTCTAGGAATGCATCCATTACTTCCAGGTTATCTAATTTGCTGGCATAGAGTTGCTCATAATATGTTCTTATAATTGTTTGTATTTCTTTGGTGTTGGTTGTGATTTCTCCTCTTTCATTCATGATTTTGTTGATTTGGGTCATTTCTCTTTTCTTTTTGATAAGTCTGGCCAGGGGCTTATCAATCTTGTTAATTCTTTCAAAGAACCAGCTCCTAGTTTCGTTGATCTGTTCTACTGTTCTTTTGGTTTCTATTTCATTGATTTCTGCTCTGATCTTTATTATTTCTCTTCTCCTGCTGGGTTTAGGCTTTATTTGCTGTTCTTTCTCCAGCTCCTTTAGGTGTAGGGTTAGGTTGTGTACTTGAGACCTTTCTTGTTTCTTGAGAAAGGCTTGTATTGCTATATACTTTCCTCTTAGGACTGCCTTTGCTGTATCCCAAAGATTTTGAATAGTTGTGTTTTCATTTTCATTGGTTTCCATGAATTTTTTAAATTCTTCTTTAATTTCCTGGTTCACCCACTCATTCTTCAGTAGGATGCTCTTTAGCCTCCATGTATTTGAGTTCTTTCCGACTTTCCTCTTGTGATTGAGTTCTAGTTTCAAAGCATTGTGGTCTGAAAATAGGCAGGGAATGATCCCAATCTTTTGGTACCGGTTGAGACCTGATTTATGACCTAGGATGTGATCTATTCTGGAGAATGTTCCATGGGCACTAGAGAAGAATGTGTATTCTCTTGCTTTGGGATGGAATGTTCTGAATATGTCTGTGAAGTCCATTTGGTCCAGTGTGTCATTTAAAGTCTTTATTTCCTTGTTGATCTTTTGCTTAGACGATCTGTCCATTTCAGTGAGGGGGGTGTTAAAGTCCCCCACTATTATTGTATTGTTGTCAATGTGTTTCTTTGCTTTTGTTATTAATTGCCTTATATAATTGGCTGCTCCCATGTTAGGGGCATAGATATTTACAATTGTTAGATCTTCTTGTTGGATAGACCCTTTAAGTAGGATATAGTGTCCTTCCTCATCTCTTATTACAGTCTTTGGTTTAAAATCTAATTTGTCTGATATAAGGATTGCCACCCCAGCTTTCTTTTGGTGTCCATTAGCATGGTAAATGGTTTTCCACCCCCTCACTTTCAATCTGGGGGTGTCTTTGGGTCTAAAATGAGTCTCTTGCAGACAGCATATCAATGGGTCTTGTTTTTTAATCCAATCTGATAGCCTGTGTCTTTTGATTGGGGCATTTAGCCCATTTACATTCAGGGTAACTATTGAAAGATAGGAATTTAGTGCCATTGTATTGCCTGTAAAGTGACTGTTACTGTATATTGTTTGTGTTCCTTTCTGGTCTATGTTGCTTTTAGGCTCTCTCTTTGCTTAGAGGACCCCTTTCAATATTTCTTGTAGGGCTAGTTTCGTGTTTGCAAATTCCTTTAGTTTTTGTTTGTCCTGGAAGCTTTTTATCTCTCCTTCAATTTTCAATGACAGCCTAGCTGGATATAGTATTCTTGGCTGCATATTTTTCTCATTTAGTGCTCTGAATATGTGCTGCCAGTCCTTTCTGGCCTGCCAGGTCTCTGTGGATAAGTCTGTTGCCAATCTAATGTTTCTACCATTGTAGGTTACATATCTCTTCTCCCGAGCTGCTTTCAGGATTTTCTCTTTGTCTCTGAGACTCGTAAGTTTTACTATTAGATGTCGGGGTGTTGACCTATTTTTATTGATTTTGAGAGGGGTTCTCTGTGCTTCCTGGATTTTGATGCCTGTTTCCTTCCCCAAATTAGGGAAGTTCTCTGCTATAATTTGCTCCATTATACCTTCTGCCCCTCTCTCTCTTTCTTCTTCTTCTGGGATCCCAATTATTCTAATGTTGTTTCGTCTTATGGTATCGTTTATCTCTCGAATTCTGCCCTCGTGATCCAGTAGTTGTTTATCTCTCTTTTTCTCAGCTTCTTTATTTTCCATCATTTGGTCTTCTATCTCACTGATTCTTTCTTCTGCCTCATTTATCCTAGTAGTTAGCGCCCCCATATTTGATTGCACCTCATTAATAGCCTTTTTGATTTCTACTTGGTTAGATTTTAGTTCTTTTACTTCTCCAGAAAGGGTTTCTCTAATAACTTCCATGCTTTTTTCAAGCCCAGCTAGTATCTTTAAAGTGATGATTCTGAACTCTAGATCTGACATCGTACTAATGTCCGTATTGAGTAGGTCCCTGGCAGTCGGTACTACCTCTTGTTCTTTTTGTTGAGGTGATTTTTTCCGTCTTGTCATTTTGTGCAGAGGAGAATAGATTAATGAGAGAACAAAATGCTAGCAGGGTAACAACGTCCCCAGAAAATATACTCTAAACAAATCAGAAAAGACCTGAAGCAGTGGGAAAAGAAAGGGAAAGAGAGAAAAAAGAAAAGGAAAGAAAAAAAGAAAAAAGAAAAAGATAAAGATAAAAACAAACAAAAGCAGAACAAAACAAAACAAAACAAAAACAGAATGTGATCACATATGATCAGGCTGGTTTATAGATCAGTGCCACACACAAGATTTTGGGTATATTTTGGTCTGTTAAAAGAAAGTCCCTCCCAAAATTTTAAAGAAAGAAAAACTTATATATGTACAAAAATAAGGGTTGATATGATGAAGGGATGGAATATGACTGTAGAGATGGAAATTATAAAAAATTTTATAAAAGGATTTGATAAGTTGTTTGAAAAAAGAAAGAAGAGGATTAAAAAAAAAAAAGAAAGAAAAAAGGGAGAGAATGTGATCAGGCAGGGGAGTAGAAAAAAACCATACACTAGAGATTTGGAGTATATTTTGATCTGTTAGAAGAAACTATCTCAAAATTTTAAAGAGAGAACAACTTATATATATATGCCAAAAATACAGGTAACTACTATGAAGGGATAGAATATGACTTTAAAAATGAAAAATAAAAATTTTTTTTTTTTTTAAAAAGGGATTGATAAGATGTTGGTTGAAAAAGGGAAAAAGAAAAATTCAAAAAAAAAAGAAAAAAGAAAAAAGAAAAAAAGACAGTTAAAAAAAATAATTTACTTTGAAAGACTAAAGAATCATGGGGAAAAAAGCAATGAATTCTGTGCTGTATTCCCCTAGCACTGGAGTTCTGCCGTTCTCATTGATTGGTAAACCTGGTCTTGGCTGGCTGTTCTCGCTGATCTTCTGGGGGAGGGGCCTGTTGCCGTGGTTCCCAAATGTCTTTGCCGGAGGCAGAATTGCCCCGCCCTTGCCAGTCCGGGCTAAGTAATCTGCTCGGGTTTGCTCTCCGGAGCTTTTGTTCCCTGCAAGCTTTCCGTACAGCTTTGGAGGCGGAGAGTGAAAATGGCGGCCTCCCAATCTCCGCCCGGAGGAGCCGAGAACTTGGGGCCCCGCTCCTCAGTGCACCCCCAGAGAAAAGCCGTCAGTCACTCCCGTCTCCCCGGTCTCCGGCCACACTCCGCGCTCACCCGGCCTGTGACCGCGCCTTTCTATCTGGCACCCGACCCCGTGTGGAGTCTCCAAACCCAGCAGATCCCCGCGGTGCGCTCCCGCACCTCTCCTCCCGGGGGAAGAAGGTGAGTCTCCCCGGATCTGCCGCTTGTTGGGTCCCTGCTGGAGGAGCAGTGGCCCGACTGTGCCGCGGATCACGGTTTATGGCAACCCCGAGCTGAGAGCCCGCGCCCCGGCTCCGTCTCTGCAGCCGGCTTCCCCGCTCCGATACCTGGGAGCTCTGCCGCACTCAGGCAACCCCGGTCTTTCTGTGACCCCGAGGGTCCTGAGACCACACTGTCCCGCGAGGGTTCCACCCCCCACTTCGCCACCAGAGTGACGTCCCTCAGCGGAGCAGACTTCTAAAAGTTCCGATTCTGTGCCCCGCGGCTCTATCACTTGCCAGAAGCGGCCGACGGAGGCCCCTCCCCCGCCGTCTATCCTCCTGAATATCGCCTGGGATTCACTTCTCCGCACGTCCTACCTTCCAGAAAGTGGTCGCTTTTCTGTTCAGAGAGTTGTTGCTATTCTTTTCTTCGATCTCCTGTTGAGTTTGTAGGTGTTCAGAATGGTTTGATCCCTATCCAGCTGAATTCCTGAGAGGAGACAAAATCCAGATCTCCTACTCCTCCGCCATCTTGCTCCACCCCCAAGAGTGAGCTATTTTTGATTGATATTCTGTTCCACATGTGGGTAGGTTTTCTGGATTGTTTCATCTGGCATTGGGGTTGGGTCCTGTGAAAATGCATCAGGGCTCCCAGCGCCGAGAACGTGAAGCTGGGAGAGCAACAGGAAATGGTGCAAGAGCCCAGTGCTTACCAGGAAAGGAAGCACACACCACAACTTGTGGCTGCCGCAGAATGAAGGTGGTGCAGTGATTATGAAGTGGGACCTGGAAGCCTTGCGGGCCTGTTCATTTAAGTTCCTCTCTTGAGTGTCCTGTGCTGAGCCCTGAGGCAGCTGAAATGACCCTCGCTTTCTCCGAGTTCCTAGGCTAGGAGGGGAGTAGTGTAAGCACATACGTCTATCCCACTGCAATACAGGATGATAGGATTTTGTGCAGGTAGCGCAGAAGAAACGGTGTATCTCACACCTGGGATTCTGAGGTTTTAGTGAGTAGATGCCATCTGAGCAGGGTTTTATTTATTTTTTATTTTTTATTATTATTTTTAAATTATGTTCAGTTAGCCAACACATAGTACATCATTAGTTTTTGATGTAGGGTTCAGTGATTCATTAGTTGCGTGTAATACCCAGTGCTCATCACAACACGTGCGCTCCTCAATGTCCGTCACTTGGTTACCCCATCCCCCCACCCCCTCCCTTCTGCAACTCTCATTTTGTTTCCTGGAGTCCAGAGTCTCTCATGGTTTGTCTCCCTCTCTGATTTCTTTCCATTCAGTTTTCTCTCCCTTCCCCTGTGGTCCTCCATGCTATTCCTTATATTCCACATATGAGTGAAACCATATGATAATTGTCTTTCTCTGAGCAGGGTTTTAAAGTATAAGTAAGAGTTTTCTAGACAGATGATTTGAAGAGGTGCATTCTGAGCAGAGGCCGTGGTGTATCTAAAGACCTAGAATTATGTCCATGTTCAGCTTAACTCAAATTGGTTTCCTAATCAGTTGTACCAGTTATCAACACTTGGTATTATCCTCTTAATTTTTGCCAAACTAGTGGGTGTAAAATATTTCATTGTGGTCTTAAGTTGTGTTTTCTTAATTGCTAATGAGGTTCAGCATCTTTACATATGTTTATTGACAATTTATGTTTTCTGTGCAATACCTGTCCATGACTTATGCCCATTTTTCTATTCAGGTTGTTTATATTTTTCTTATTGACATATAGGAATTTTCATATAGTCCAAATGCTAATCCTTTGTTGGTTTTGTTTTGCAAATATATTCTATGGGTATTTATACTCATATACATATGTGTATTATATATTTCCTATATGTTATATATTATCAGATATGTAAATTATATATCTATTTATATAATAGATAATTATAGATAATTTACATATATTATATTAAATTAGTCCTATTTGAAATACATATATAATATATATAAACTACTACATAGTCTCATATATAACATATATGTATATATACATATTACAAATATATCTCCTCTGGCTCATCTTTGCATTTATTTATTTGAGAGAGAGAATGCATGCACGTGGAAGGAGGGTCAGAGGGAGAGAGAAAGAATCCCAAGTAGACTCCCCACTGAGCATGGAGCCTGACTCAGGGTTTGGCTCCACCCCATAACCCTGAGATCATGACCTGAGCTGAAATCAAGAGTCGGACGTTTAACGGACTGAGCCACCCAGGGGTCCATCATCTTTTCATTTTATATTATTTATTGATGTATCTTGTTGAGGAAATATTCTCCACCTTGAATCATAAGAATATGTTCTTTTACACATGTATAAATAGTTTTAAAATTTTGCCTTTAATATTTAAATATATAAACTATTTAGAATCAATGTTTATATATGTGTTTACATCCATGATGCAGGCCTACACTGCAATTTATTTTTCAAAACAAGTGACTGATGCTCACAACACCATTTATTGAGTGGTCCATATTATCTCATGTAATCTGAAATACCAACACTGATGCATATCACATTTCTGAAGGTAATTATTATTTTAATTAACGATAGATTAATTGAAAAATCTGTATGAAACCTCTGTGACGTACACATTAGTATCTTTATTGTACATAGAACTCGACCAAAGTTGCATGGAAAATGACACAAATCCTTTTAACAGCAATGTCCATACTCTTAACACTTGGGGAAGTGAGAAAGTCAAGTCATGCAGGGATTTGGGGAAAACAGGAGTTAGTTCCACAAAAAAATTAGAAGCCACCAAAACGCTTTCAGTGGGGAAGTGACATACTTTGATTTCCATTTTAATAAGCCTTTAGCTGTTGGACAAAAAGTAGGTCATGAGGAGGCAGCCGTGGTCGGGGGAGACATCAGTTCGTTGGCTCTTACAGTGGTCCAGCTGTGAGTGCTGGCACGTGGATGTCCGGAGCTTCAGTGGAGATGGAGATAAGCGAATGATTTTGAAATACATTTTGGAGGCAAACACATCAGAACTTGCTGTTCAAGTGGATTTAATTGGAGGCTGAGAGAAGGGGTAGAATCAAGGAGGACATGTGGAGTGAGCAGCTGGGTGATGGTGGTGCCAGTTGAGATAGGGAAGCCTAGGGTGTCACGAGGGGAGTCAAGGGGACACATCAGTTTGTGATGCCCATGAGACATGATGTCAATAGGCACACTTGTGATACAAGTTTGGAGCCAGGACGGAGAGGGAGTCTGGTCTATTGATGCACACTTGCTTTGACTAGTGATTTTAGCTGGGAGATTTACACAGGAGTGGTATTATAAGGACTCCTGATTTTGGTGAACTGGAAAGCCAGTGGTAAGTGATGTTGGAGACAGTAAATGCAGATGAATCTTCCAAGAAGCTCAGCTGTGAAGGAAAAGAGAACAAAGGCAGAAGAAACAGAACTAGAGGTGGAGAGAGGGTTGAGCAACTTTTGTTTTTATAAGATGAGAAGGATGTATACGTGTAGAAGGAATTAATACAGAAGTAGTGGTCAAAATTATAGGAAGGTGAGGAAAACTAAAATAACATGACTGAGGAGTAGGGGGTTGAGGAGAGGGGTGGAGGGATGTCCTTTGCTCAGAGGGTAGAGAAGCAGCATGCCATTTCCTGAAAGTGGCAGAGGAAGGTGACATTGTAACGTGATGTCAACCCGGGTGGTCTGGGTTTGCATTGAGCTCTGCTGTTTACAAGTGATTGAACGCTTCAAATCTTATTTTTTTCACTGGTAACATTGGAATGATGATATTATCATCCGCGTATAGGACCGTTAGAAGGACTAGATGAGATATGTAGAGCACTTAGCACAGAGCTCAGTAAACATGAGGTTATGTTGTGTTAATGAATAGGTTTGTACCCATAGGTGGGAAGTCAAAGGTATTAACACTGAGTCTCCCAGTTGCTCGGTGAGGTGATATTGGGCTGAGTCATGAAGACCACCTGTTTGCAGGAGCTGTTCTGGAGGATGGAGAGGGAATGATTTCCAGCACCCCCATCCTTCTGCTGGCATTGCTATAGCAGGGGAAAGTGGTTTAAAGTGAGAATAAAGGGCAAGAATTCAGACTGTTCTTGTACTGGTTGATAGAAGTGATGGAGACTGGACTGAATCTCTCACCTTCTTGGAACTGGCCCCAAAATAGCATGGGGGGTTCTAGGAAACTGGAAACAAAACCCCACTTTCCAGCTGCCAGAGCTGTGGACAGTGCTGCCTGTTTGACAGGTTGCCTCTTTGAAACATGGCATGATGTGTTCTGTTTTATGTAGAACTTGTTTGGAGTTCAACTGGCTTTTTCTTTCAGGGTATCTGTAGTTATGGGAGGGCAGATTTCAGCTCCTCAAAATTATGCAGACATTTAGTCAAATGCAGGTCTGAAGACACATTGCAAAAAGTTCTGATGGGGATCAGAATATAGGGTTGATCCTAGCTCCTTTACTATTGAACTGTGTGACTTTGGTCAGCATCTGGAAAAGCAGGGATGTAGTCTGAAAAGTTGATGATTCTCATCTAGTTCTCCAACCACTTGCAACACAAGAACCTCACTAAGCCATTCTTGCCTGAGAGGTGATGATTCTTCTTGCACCTTGAAGGTGTATGGAAAGAGATTTTGTTGGCAGAAGGATGTCTCTCAACACATCAGAATTAATGTAATTAATTGATTAATGGGTAATTGTTAATTACCCATTGTTCTTTCCTGTTTCTTAATAGGTTTGCTTAAGAAAACATTTTTGTGTGGTCCCTGGGACCTGCAGTCAGTTAGGTGTCCGACTCTTGGTTGCAATTCAGATCGCGATCTTGGGCTCTTGGGATTGAGCTCTGAGTCAGGTTTAGCACTCAGCACGAAGTCCGCTTAAGACTCTCTTCCTCAGGGCATCTGTGTGGCTCGGTTGGTTAAGCCTCAGCCTTTAGCTCAGGTCATGATCTCAGAGTCCTGGGATGGAGGCCCGTCAAGATCCCTGCTCAGCTGGGAGCCTGCTTCTCCCTCTTCCCCCTGCTCATGCTCTCTCTCTCACTATTTCTCTCTCTCAAATAAATAAATAAAATCTTAAAAAAAAAGACTCTCTCCCTCTCCCTCTGCCCCTCCCCGTCATGCTTTCTCTCTTTAAAATAAATAAATCTTAATGACTTATACTAATTGTGATATACCATAAAGGGAATAAAATGGGCAACACTTTTCCACCCTATTATGGGGTTTACAAGACAGATTTTATTATAACTGTAAAGACGTGTAAGAACGCCTCAAACATTTTGCATTGTGTATAACATTGAAAAAAATTAAAATTTACATGCAAGAAAAAAAAATAAATCTTAAAAAAAAGATAAAACATTTATTGAAGGCCCTCTTTGCTAGGTGTTAGAAATCTGGTAATCACCCAGACAGATCTAACTAAAGCAGCCCCCAAAGCATCTTCATTTCCCATTAGAGTATGTTTTGATATTTCACTTAATGTTTTGGACTCAACTTAATTCTAGTCATCAAGT
Source organism: Phoca vitulina (assembly GCF_004348235.1). NCBI lineage: Eukaryota > Metazoa > Chordata > Mammalia > Carnivora > Phocidae > Phoca > Phoca vitulina. The sequence goes on from NW_022589706.1 coordinate 5,230,414, forward strand.
ATCATGTACTTGGAAGATGGTTTTTATTCACATTTGTATGTTCTGTGTCCAGTGTAATTCCTGGCACATACAAGGGGTGCAATGATATCTGAAAGAAAATCCAGTTTGGGAAGGTGTAGTCTGGAAAATGTCATTTCTGTTTTGGTGCATTGTGGAAAGAAGAGTGTAAGTGGTAGGGAATTAACATTTGTTTATCGTTTATTATATAACATTTGTTATGTAATTTTGTGGTACCTTAAATACATTTGTTAATATGATTCTTTTTAACTGCCTGCTTTTCTAAAATGCGAAAAGGAGGTCCAGAAGTGATGTGTAACTGTTTCGTGTTCCTTAGTTATTATGTAGCAGAGACCTGATTTAAATCATGATCTGTCTGACTCCAAAGATTGTGCTTGCTCGATTTCTATATGTTTTCTACAGTTGCAGGAATTACTGTTGTAATCAGATGCAAAACCCCCGCCAGTGATATTATATAAGTAAAGGCTCCATGATAATTTGGGGTCTCCAGGTCCCGCCTGCCTGGTGTCAGACTTTCTCCAGCTTCACTGTCACTGACCACAGAGGTCCCAAAGGCTATAGAACAGAACAGACCCCAGATGGATGATGGCTTGAAATTATAAATTGGAGATAAAATAAGTGCTGTTGTTGTTTTTAACCATGGTGATAATAATGGCTTACATTGACATGATGCTTTATGGCTTGCAAAACACTTGTCCACGTGTCAACAGTCCTGGGAAGTAGACAAGGCAGGGGTCAGCAAGCTTAGGTCCATCACCCGAGCTCACACTGCTGGCTAGTGACCTGGCATAGTCTGGTCTTTTTGCTCTTTGTCCAGTGATATGTAGAATCATGAAAGACACTCTCAGTTTAGATTGACCATGGGTTTGCCAACTATAAGCTAACCCAGCAGATACACAGATTTATAGCTAGGCTTAAAATAGTAACAACATAATTTCATAACAGCTCACAATTTATTTTTCCTGTTGGAAAGGAAAGATGCCCTTTCTTCTTTCTTCCTTTGTGCTTTGTAAGAAAGCCCAGTTGTGGGTTGCAATCAGGGGCAGATAATGGGGTCCTCTCAGTTTGTTAGATTTCCAGACCATCACAAAGGAAGGAAAAGCTTTTCTGTCATTTGGAAATGGTAATAAACAGGACTCTGAGTCAGGCAATTTGCAAGAGACCTGAGCAATTATGATACTTTAACTTGTTCTGAAAGGAGCTCCCCACCCAAGAGTTCTTTGTTGATCTTCTAATGTATCCATCTAAAATTGCAGCCAGTGAGGGCACCAGAAAGCACATCTTGCTCTTTTTCTTTCTTTCTTTCTTTCTTTCTCTTTCTTTCTTTCTTTCTTTCTTTCTTTCTTTCTTTCTTTCTTTCTTTCTTTCTTTTTCTTTCTTTCTTTCTTTCTT
>NW_022589706.1:5231923-5345098 GCF_004348235.1 Phoca vitulina
TCTTTCTTTCTTTCTTTTCTTTCTTTCTCTTTCTTTCTTTCTTTTTTCTTCTTCTTTCTTTCTTTCTTTCTTTCTCTTTCTCTCTTTCTCTCTTTCTCTCTCTCTCTTTCTCTCTTTCCCTTCCTTCCTTCCTCCCTCCCTCCCTCCCTCCCTCCCTCCTTCTCTCTTTCTTTCTTTCTTTCCTTTCTTTCTTTCTCTTTCCTTCTTTCTTCCTTTCTTTCACCCAAAGGAGCTAAGACACAGTTTACCTCTGAGCTGACCACTCACCAAGAATTACATGCTTCTGTGGGTTTCATCGGTGGTGTTTGTTCTCCTGTCCTCTCTCCTCTGAGTTATATTCTGTGCTTAGATCATCCCAGTTCCTCTGAAGACAAGCAGTTTGGTTTTAAAGAAGCACGTAGTGGATTTAGGAAACATAGCATCTGCGGTTGGTCACCGGCTCCACCATTTAGAGGCTTTGCGATCTTGGGAGAAACATTTTATAAACCTTACTTCCCTCATCTGTGAAATACTGACCAGTCTCGGAGGGTTGAGTGAGTGAAATAGAATGCTGTCTGTGAAAAACACTTTGCACATAAAATTGATCTATCTTAATTATCATGTCTTTTCACATTTATGTCTCTATCTCTTCTCTTGAAACTTACCCTCCATTTCCAACAAATGCTCCTTCCTCAAACTTGTCCTTTGTCATTCTTTTTTGGAAGGCCTGGGGCTCTGTGATTGTTAATTTTATGTATCAACTTAATTGGGCCATGGTGCTCAGAGAGTTGGCCAAATGTTATTCTGGATGTTTCTATGAGGGTGTTTGGGATGAAATTAACATATAAATCTATGGATTTTTGAGTAAAGCATATTGCCCTTCATAACGTGGGTGGGCCTTATCTAATCAATTGAAGTTCTGAATAAAGCAGAAGACTGACCTCCCCCGAGCAAGAGGGAATTCTGCAGCAGATGGTCTTCAGACTCAAACTATAGCCCTGGCTCTTTAATGGGTCTTTGGCCTGCTGGCCAACACTGCAGATTTTGGACTTACCAACCCCCATAATCATGTGATCCAATTCCTTAAAATATATCTCATTCTATGTATGTACATTTACTATTGGTTCTGTTTCCCTGGACAAGATGGCTTGTGATAGCGTCCTTCTGAGGTTGCCATGGAGTTGAGAAGCAATGGCCCCTCATCAGAGCCTGTAAGCTGCCTGGTCCATCAGGATACTGGGCTGGGACGCTGGTGCAGGATGACCCCCTGGTCAGTCCCCTGCTGCCAACATAGCTCTAGCATGATGGGAATGGACCTACTGGTACTAACACCTCATGTAGGATGCTCTGGGGCTCTCACTTCCTTTCTGTGAACTTCCTTCTCCAACAACGCCAGACAAGGCACAGATATTTTCCAGGGATGTTCCCCTTCTGGATATTGGGAGATTGGGGGACTTTGTGTCTGGCTTTACTTAAACACCATGTTACTCCTCTCCTTGGGCACCACGGTGCTTCCATACTCTTACCATATTGTGTGCAAAAACCTGAGTGCATCTATCTTCTTCCTGTACTTTGAATGTGACATGCTCTTTCTGCCTCCATTCTTTTGCACATTTTTCTCCTTTCTGAAGTGGCTTCCCTAATTCCACTCAGGGCTGCCCAGTCTTCAAGATTCCTCTCAAGTCCCATATCTCTCCACAGATGCTCCCTGATGACTCTTGCCTCAGCCTGGCTGCTTCTCCCCTGAACTTCAACACCCCTGAGAAATATGTACCACTGGGTTTAGTTTTTTTAAAGTGTCTGTTTTAGATCCTTAACTGAGGGGAGAGCTTAAAAACTCAAGCATGTGAGAAATGGTTAATGGAGGGGTTATGATTCACTCTATTATTTACCAGAGATAAATGTATAAGACATGCCTTGTATTCTTAAGTGGCTCATATCTAATGGGAGAGAGAACAAAAAACAAAAAACAGAAAATTAAAATGCAATGTTATGAGTGTTATAGTAGAGATTTGTTCCAAGCCCTCCAGGGAGGGGCTGACTGTAGAGAAGGGATCCATTGTTGAACACCTGTCATGCTCCCAGCCTTGCACTAGAGATGTGTATGTACCATCTTATTTAATACTTGCAACAATCCTGTAGGGAGGACATGGAGCAGTGTCCTCACCTTCCCAATGAGACCAAGACAGAAGTGACTTGCCACAATCAGAGAATTTGGTGGCGTCCATGGGTCTGTTGGCTCCAAAGCCCATGCGCTTTTCCATTACCCTGCCTCCCAGGAGGGTTAATTGCAAACTGCTAGCAAGTCCTACTCCACCTTTGACCCCCTTAAACTCTTGTCTCCTTTCAGTAATTTTTGGGCTATTTGTACCTTTTCTTTTCTCTCACAAGAACTTCGATTTTTACTGGAGATCACCAAAGTAAGACAAGAAACAAATAATAATAATAAATAAAAGCCATTCCTTTTTGTAGTGTGAAAAAGCCTCTAGTTATCCATTTGTTGAGGAAACTTGAATTTGAAGGAATGAGTTCTGGATTTTTTATTAATTTATAATTTGTTTGGTAGCCAGACACCATCATTAAAAATCCAACACATGTTCAGATATTCCATCAAATGTAATTCTGAAGCAATATGTTTTTTTGATGAGTTTGTTATAAAGACTTTTTGTTTTCAACTGGGTTTGTTTATCTCAAGAAATAATACACTCAACTATGTTTTTCATAGGGAGGAATGGTACAAGAAATGAAGGAAGGAAAGAGAAGAAAAGATGGAAGTGTGGGCCAAGATGGTGGACCACTGCAAGGCATTCTGGGAGTGACAGCCTGCCAGTAGCTCTGGATCCCCTGGGCGTGGGGTACCCACACTCTTTCCTTGAATGAGTTTAAGATTCTGTGTTCACCCCTTCAGGTCAGAGAAGTGTCTCTCCCACTGCAGAGCTATCTTAGTCAGCTTGGGATATCATAGACTGCGTGGCTTAAAGAACAGAACTTTATTTCTCACAGATCTGGAGGTCGGGAAGGCCAAGATCAAGTTGCTGGCTGAAGTTCCTGGGGACGGCCTGCTTCCCGGCAGAGATGGATGCCCTCTTGCTCTATCCTCACATGGCATGGAGACGATGCCTGGGTCTCTTTCTTCCCTTTTAAGGGCACCAATCTCATCATGAGAGCTTCACCCCCTAATCTGATGCAAACCCAATTGCTTCCCAAAGGACTCACCTTCAAATACCATTACACTGGGAATCACGGCTTCAACATACGGATTTGGCGGGGGACACAAGCATTCGTCCATACCGAGGGCTCCTCCATCTCTATATTACAGTACCCAATGTTTTGTCTTCTCCTTTTATCTTTCCCTTAAAATGTCCAATGCCATCTGGATTCCATCATGCTGCAGGTGGGAATGCGGTATCTTTCACCTGATGGATGGATCTTTCCATCTATAACCTTTCTTTCCAACTTTATCTTCCAAAAAGCTTCCTCCCAACCTGTACATCACTCTACATTCTGGCCAATCCGTGATTCTGTCTCTTAACACTCGCTTTACTTCACGTGTTCCCTCCCCTTGGATCTATCCCCTTTCACTTCTAACTCCTTTATTAAAGCACTCCCTGATCTCTTCAGTGGGGACCTATCTCTCTATTACTAGCTTTCATAGATGGAAGGAACTCAGACCTGGATCCAAATTCTACTTGTGTCATTTACCAGCTGTGTGATTTTGAGCAACTTCCATAACACCCCCAGATTCACCTCAGCTTCCTCTCTTATTAAATGAGGAAACCAAATGCCTGTCATGCTTTGGGGACTTTGCAGATGTCATTTTCTCTGCCAAAAACAATCTCTTCCTCTGATTTGCTTGGCTGATTCATTCTTCAGGTTCAACTTAGGAGTCTCTTCTTCCTGGAAGCCCTCTTGATTCTCCAAATTGGGATCAAGTGGCCTCTACTTCCCATGTGGCTACTTTCTGTTACATTGTAATGATGTGTTTCCTTGTTTGTATCTCTCTCAAGGCCCTATCACCAAGCCTGGAGCATAGAGTAGATGATTAGAAAATACTGCCCAAAGACACTTTACTAATTTTGTGTGTAAAGCACAAGGCACATAGTAAGTGACTTTCTCTTCCTTACTTGTATCTTAGCCTATCCTGAAGTTACTGTTATTTGTTTCTGCCTCTCCACTCAATTTTATCCACTTTAAGACCTGGATCCACTTAAGACCCGAATCCATGACTCAATTATGTTTGTGTTGCCCCACAGGTTCTAACACGCAGCACCACCCACACATACCATAGGTACTTGACCAAAGTTGGATGAGACAGTGATACATATTAGACTGAAATAGTTTTAATTAAAGTTGTCATGTTAGGAAAACACTTTGTCTGCCTTCACTGGTGTCATGAGAGAGTCCACTTTCCTTCAGAATGGGGTTCCTTTCAATAAGAGGTGCTCAGTGTTTGTGGAATGAATAGATGCTGAGCACATCAGGTTCTTCTTGTCTCTGCTGGACTTAAGGTGATCTTTTGAGGACAGAGAGCTCCCAGTTCTTCCGTGTGCCTCTCCCTGGGCCTTGCTTGTGGATGGGTGCTTGAGAAAGACTTGCTGAACTGAATTGTGAAAAGAGCCTTGGGTCTCAGCTTTCACCTTGCTCTTTGGACTCCTCTGAGAGAACTGGCCTCAGATTGCTTTGGCTCTCATGGCGGCAGATGACGTGTGGCTGTACCAAGGGAGAGAAGCAAAGAGAAGAGCCATGAGTTTTCTTCCTTTAAAGAGGAAGAAAACCCTCTCAGAGGTCAGGCATGGACACCCACTCTCTCATCTCTCTTCCTTGATGCCCATTTCAGGAACATCCCGGGAAGAACAAGTAAGAGCCCGCCGTTCCTACAATGAGAGATGAGGGGCCAACAGGTCAGGTGGACAGACCAGGACAGAAGGCCAAGGTAGCACAGAGGGCTGGTTTTTCCCACTCTGCCCTCAAGCCTGCCGCGAGGGCCTCGGCTGGTCCTGGACTTCCCAGCCCCAGCCCCGTGGAGCGGCCAGGGCTGCTGAGAGACCGAAAGTGTGGGCAGAGCAGGCGGGTGAGGGCAGCTGCTGAGGGCAGGCATGACAGCAGAGGTGCCTGGAGAGCTCTTCTATTTCATACTTGGATTTACAAGTATAATGAGGCTTCATCTGTTGACTGCCAGCCTACCATCCATCAATCCCGTTCCACTGGAGGCAGAGACTGGGTCCTGTTGGGCATCTGAAATGTTGGTTTGTTCCCTTCTGCCTCGTAGGCCCGGTAAACAAAAAGAATGAAGCTACAGATGGAAGTTTGCTGCATGCATGTGTCTGGGGGCAGGCAAGTCTGCGGCTGTGTGTCCCTGCCAGGAAACACACCAGCTGGTGCTGTTTTTATGTCTGTGCTCCCCAGCTCCAGCTCCAACGGGGAGCAAGTCAGGGAACTGATGTGCTAAGCCTGCCTTCTTTCTCCCTCCAGCTTCCCTTCTGGGTTTATTCATTCTTGGCATGAGGGCTGCCCAGCTGTAGGTCCTGCTTCCTGGTCCTCCTGGTACCAAGGCTGTGATGATTGGCCCTCTGGGATGCAGGAAAGAGGTGGATGGTTTCCTGCACTTGCTCTGGCTTGCATTAGGGACTTCCCCTTTTCACCCATTAGGCTGAGACAGCTTAGTACAAATGGACTATTTCTAGTTCATTTTAGGGGAAAATTGAATTGAATTCTCTGTTCAGAAGGGAAGCCTCTTGGATAATCCCAGTGCTGTACCCTGAGAGCAGAGAACCTGGATCCCACATTTAAGACTATCCATCCATCACCTCTGTCACACTGGGTTCCTCAAAGTAGAGGCATTACAAGCTCTTTGGAATACATAATTCTGATTCATAGCTTTACTAGGTGAGTGACTTTGGGAAGTTTCTTATTTAACCTCCCTAACTCTCTCAGTTTCTTCATTTACAAATGAAGAATGGATGAATGGATGAATCTATCTATCATCTATCTATCTATCTATCATCTATCTATCTATCTATCATCTATCTATCATCTATCACTTATCTATCATCTATCTATCTTTCTATCTATCCATCCACCCATCCATCCATCCATCTAATCATCTGTTGATCATTTACCTACCTAGAAAGAGAGAGTTTCAATTCCAATCCCATTCTGATCTTCTACCCTTATGAGTGGTTCTGTTTGTGTAAAAATCTTACAGGCTTCCAAATCCCATTATATAATGAGATGTTTATAATTTCAGGTTTGATAATGTTAACCTTGCAAATCATATATCTTCATATATGTGTATGTGAATAATTGCATGTGTTTGTGTGTCAGTCATTAAAACTCTATCTTGAGAGGCATATGGCATCATGATGGTATTCTAAGGTCCAAATATCCAGGTTGGATCTTGGCTCTGCTATTCACTATCAGTTTCACCTTAGACAAGTGATTTAACCTCTCTGTATTTTAGTTTTCTTTTATAAGATCGTGTTAATAATAATAATGCCTATCTTTTGGTGGTGTAGTGAGATTCAGTGAGTTTACATAGTCATTACTTAGAACAATGCTTGGTGCATGGTGTGCTAGTGAAGTCTCCCTCACTCCTTAATAGTCTTTGTGTTCCCCTTTTCTCCTTGTCCTCTTCCAGCTACTCCTCATTAAGTACCCCTAATACTTGTGTTGTCCCACCACCCTCTGTCATGAGAATGGAGACCCTGCTCATGTCCCTTCTTTGTCATATAAAGATTTAGATATACGGGCACATGCACATACACAGACACAAATATGTACTTACATATGTAATATAAGTAATAATTTCAGTGTCATTAGGAACTGAGGTTCTCATATTTTTAAATTTTATTTTATTATGTTATGTTAGTCACCATACAATACATCACTAGTTTTTGATATTGTGATCCATGATTCATTGTTTTCGTATAACACCCAGTGCTCCATATAGTACGTGCCCTCCTTAATACCCATCACCGGGCTAAACCATCCCCCCACCCCCCTCCCCTCTGAAACCCTCAGTTTGTTTCTCAGAGTCCATAGTCTCTCATGGTTCATCTCTCCCTCTGATTTCACCCCCTTCATTTTTCCCTTCCTTCTCCTACTGTCCTCCATGCTATTCCTTATGTTCCACAAATAAGTGAAACCATATGATAATTGACATTCTCTGCTTGGCTTATTTTACTTAGCATAATCTCCTCCAGTCCCACCCATGTTGATGTAGAAGTTGGGTATTCATCTTTTCTGATGGCTGAGTAATATTCCATTATATATATGGACCACATCTTCTTTATCCATTCATCTTTTGAAGGGCATCTCGGCTCTTTCCACAGTTTGGCTATTGCAGACATTGCTGCTATGAACATTGGGGAGCATATGGCCCTTCATTTCACTACATCTGTGTCTTTGGGGTAAATACCCAGTAGTGCAATTGCTGGGTCATAGGGTAGCTCTATTTTTAATTTTTTGAGGAACCTCCACATTGTTTTCCAAAGTGGCTGTACCAACTTGCATTCCCACCAACAGTGTAAGAGGGTTCCCCTTTCTCCACAACCTCTCCAACATTTGTTGTTTATTGCCTTGTCAATTTTTGCCATTCTAACTGGTGTAAGGTGGTATCTCAATGTGGTTTTGATTTGAATTTCCCTGATGGCTAATGATGATGAACATTTTTTCATGTGTCTGTTAGCCATTTGTATGTCTTCTTTGGAGAAGTGTCTGTTCATGTCTTCTGCCCATTTTTTGACTTGATTATTTGTTTTTTGGGTGTTGAGTTTAAGTTCTTTATAGATCTTGGAAATCAGTGCTTTGTCTGTAAACAGACATACAGACCAATGGAACAGAATGGAGAGCCCAGATATGGACCCTCAACTCTATGGTCAAATAATCTTTGACAAAGCAGGAAAAAATATACCATGGAAAAAAGACAGTCTCTTCAATAAATGGTGCTGGGAAAATTGGACAGCCACATGCAGAAGAATGAAACTCAACCATTCTCTTACACCATACACAAAGATAAACTCAAAATGGATGAAAGACCTCAATGTGAGACAGGAGTCCATCAAAATCCTAGAGGAGAACATAGGCAGTAACCTCTTTGACATCGGCCACAGCAAATCCTTTGAGATACATCTCCAAAGGCTAGTGAAACAAAAGCAAAAATGAACTTTTGGGACTTCATCAAGATAAAAAAGCTTCTGCACAGCAAGGGATACAGTCAACAAAACAAAGAGGCAACCCACAGAATGGGAGAAGATATTTGCAAACGACATTACAGACAAAGCACTGAGGTTCTCTTTATTAGAAAGAGAAGATACAAGTAAAATGAATTGCTGATATATTTTCTCTGAAAAGGAAAAAAATTAGTTCCATCCTTTGAAAAAACCTAGAAAGAATGATCAATCCAGTAGCAATAAGGACCTTCACATCCTAATTTTGGTCTCCAAATAACATTTCTCACAAAAGAATTGGGGTTTCTTGGAGAAGTACATTAGTACAGGTCTGAGATAGGGAATGCATAGGATGAGTGTGGGACATCTTGTCATGCCAGAAAGCAAGGAAGCTATCAAAGGCCCTTGGAGTCATGTCAAAATGACTTAGGAGCAACATGAAGTTGTTTCCAATAGCTGAAGGTAGAAAAAGGTAAACATCAAAAGGAATAATAGCTGTAATATAATTAAATACATCAAATAAAGAAGAAACCCATGAGCTCATAATAATATTTTAAACAAACAATAAAGTCACTTGTTACTTTTGGAAGATTCTAGGGACTGAATTAATTATTGAGAAAATTAATAAATAAAGAAAAATCAAGGGAAACATAGCATTTGTCCTTATTCCCTTTACCTCAATAGAACCAAATACACTTCAAAATACACTCATACACACATAGATGCCTCCTGATGGAACCTCACCATGCCATAAAAAATGACTAAAAATTGAACTTGAATGTGATCAAACCTCTACCTTTAACTAATGGCCTCCAGGAAATGAAGGAGATAGAGGAACATATTAAATACCTCCACATTTGTATCTTTGTGGCGAAATAAGTCAATCAGAGAAAGACATGTATCATCTGATCTCACTGATATGAGGAATTCTTAATCTCAGGAAACAAACTGAGGGTTGCTGGAGTGGGGGGGGGGGGGGGGGTGGGGTGACTGGGTGATAGACACTGGGGAGGGTATGTGCTATGGTGAGCGCTGTGAATTGTGTAAGAATGTTGAATCACAGACCTGTACCTCTGAAACAAATAATACATTATATGTTAAAAAAAAAAAGGAGAAGAAGAAGATAGCAGGAAGGGAAGAATGAAGGGGGGGAATCGGAGGGGGAGACGAATCATGAGAGACTATGGACTCTGAGAAATAAACTGAGGGTTCTAGAGGGGAGGGGGGAGGGGGGATGGGTTAGCCTGGTGATGGGTATTAAAGAGGGTATGTACTGCATGGACCACTGGGTGTTATATGCAAACAAGGGATCATGGAACACTACATCAAAAACTAATGATGTGAGACAGGAGTCCATCAAAATCCTAGAGGAGAACATAGGCAGTAACCTCTTTGACATCGGCCACAGCAAATCCTTTGAGATACATCTCCAACGTAACATAATAATAAAACGTAATATAATAATAAAACGTAACATAATAATAAAACGATTAACGTAACATAATAATAAAAAAAGAAAAAAAAAGAAGATAGTAGGAAGGGAAAAATGAAGGGGGTGAATCAGAGGGGGAGATGAACCATGAGAGACTATGGACTCTGAGAAACAAACTGAGGGTTCTAGAGGGGAGAGGGGTGGGGGGATGGGTTAACCTGGTGATGGGTATTAAAGAGGGCACATATTGAATGGAGCACTGGGTGGTATACGCAAACAATGAATCATGGAACACTACATCAAAAACTAATGATGTAATGTATGGTGATTAACATAACATAATAAAATAAAATTAAAAAAATAAATAAATACCACCATAATCTTGAAACTCGGCAAAATCTAGAATGTGGGAAACTTTACTGGTAAAGATAAAATGATACATAACTTCAGTGAATACATTGTAAGGGAAAACAAAAGAGGTAGAGGAAGCACATTGATAAAAAGAAATTAAGAGACATATTAATCAATGTAATAAGGAAATGGAGGAATTCTGAGCAGACTGAATATTTGATGCTAGGACGGAGTTAGTGTTGATTTTTTTAGACATGATAATGGGATTGTAAATATGCTTTGAGAGAAAGGTTTTCTATTTGAGAGTTATATATTGAAATATTTATAGATGAAATAGTATCATGTCTATACTTTGAAATTTGAAATGTATACACTTGAAATGCTTTGAAATTATCTGGAGTTAGTGGGGAGGGATAAATAAAACAAAATTCACTATGAATTGATAAATTGTTGAAAGCTGGAAATGGATACATGGGGTTTCATTATATTATTCTCTTTGTTCTTGTATATGTTTATAATTCTCCCCAATAAGTATTTTAAAACCAAAGAAAAAGCAGTGGTGGCCATGCTCTCTTTTCATGGGGTTTCTCCATGGTCTGCTCCGCAGGCTCCTCCTTAAATCCTCACTCTTTTCTGCCAACCTTGGCCCCATCAGCTGGTCACATCCTCTTGATCCAGACCCTTCAGGTGGGTGACTTGAATTTTCTTTTTGCCACAGAATAACGTTTTTTTTTTTTTGCTTCTCAGAAGCCACCTCCACCCTTGTCCTAGATCTTGCCCCCTTCAGAACAATCACACACACATAGATCCTAAGCTTCTAGGAATTTATGACACCATCCCCTTCCTTTGTTCCAGATCTCCACTCAAGTTGGTTTGGGAATTGCCCATTCTTTTTTCTTCCCTTCCATATAGTCAGTAAAATGGTGCCTTGGTGGTACGGCAGTTTTGAGAAGGCAAGTGGGACTTTTAAGAGCAGGGAAGAACATAAGGTGCAATGGAAGAGGGCTACCATGGGATGACCTAAAGTCTTCATCCTACCCAACCCCAACTGTCTTCCCCCTCTTCTATGGGGGTAGGAGAAGCTGCATTTTGGCATGGTGTCATCTTTTCTAGAAGCAATGGCCAGAGCTCTTACCAGCTGATAAAGAGGGCTTTAAAAAGGAAGCCAGACCAGGGAAAAGGTGAATGAATTGTTTGCCTGGAAGGGTGACAACTGTCCCAGTTTGCCTAGGACTGAGGACTTGGGATTTCCAGCTTAAAACAAGAAAGTACCAGGCAAACCAGGACACATTGTCACCTGATAGTAAGATCACGTTTACATTTCTTAAAGGCCAAGTCATGTGGGTGGATAAATCCTTTTATAATTGGAGGTAAGTCTGTTTTCTTCAGGAGAAAATTAATAATTACTGTGATAATGGATGCTTGCTTTTGAGTAATTAACTAGCCACAGCCAAAGGTGGTGGGGAGATTGGCCTAGATTCAGAACATCCACTGTCTTTCCCCAACTCATGAGACCACCTTCATGGTTTTCTACTTTAAACTTATGGAAATCTAGGCAAAGAAAATCTCTAATAACACTTGACTGAGGTCTTGTAGTTTCAAAACTGAGGTCTTGTAGTTTCAAAACAACAATATCATTATTACTACTAACAATATAATATAGTATAATAACAATATGATCTGAAAAGGCTTCAAGTTTCCTTTCTGGTTGTTGTTTTTGTCTTCAGAGGGATGTACAATCAAATTACTGTATTCTAAATGTCAGTTAAAATAATTCTTTGAATGGTTAAGCCACTAACTCTAAACACAATTAGCTTTCTTTGTTTCATTTTGCTTTTGATTTTTAGGATTTGTCATTTTTAAAATTTAAGAACTTTTAGTTATGACAATGGTGGTTGGGAAGGAGTTTGGCCTGTTAGCTTGGCCAGGAGACAATTTTGATTCCTTTTTCTATCCCAAAGCCCCATCCTTTAGTAGGAATATAAAATGGTGTAGTCACTATGGAAAACAGTATGGAGGTTCCTCAAAAAATTAAAAATAGAAATACCCTATGGTCCATCAATCCCACTTGAAATCAGGATCTTGCAGAGATGTTCATACTCTTATGTTCATTGTAGCATTATTATTTATGGTAGCCAAGATATGGAATCAACCCAATATCCATCCAAAGCTGAATGGATAAAGAAAATATACAAAAATGAAATTATACATACATGGTGCAATACATATATGGTATAGATATATAATGGAATATTATTCAGCCTTAAAAAAGAAGGAATTCTTGCCATTTGTGACAACATGGCTAAACCTTAAGGACATTAGTTTAAATGAAATAAATCAGTCACGAAGGACAAATATTCTATAATTCTACTTATAGGAAGTATCTAAAAGAGTGAAACTAATAGAAATCAAGAATAGAATTATGGTTGCCAGGGACTGGGGTTAGAGGGAAATGGGGATTTGCTAATTAAAAGATATGAATATTCAGTTATGTAAGTCTATTAAGAGGGTAGATCTCATGTAAGTGTTCTTACCACAAAAACAAAACCAAATACAAAAAGCAAAGGGATAGAAGTAAGCTTTTGGAAGTGATTGATATGTCTATTACCTTAACTGTGGTGATGGTTTCATGGGTTTTTGCACATGTCCAAACTCATCAAATTTTATATATTAATTATGCCCCAGTTTTTTGCTTATCAATTATGCCTCAGTAAAGGTGTTTGAAAAACAAGCTCCATTCTTTGTCACAGAAGCTACTTCATCTAAGGATGAATAGTAGGTTCCTTCTTCCTTTCCATAGGGATAGAGTAAGTGGAAAATATTTGTGCACGAGAAATAGGAATTAATCCAAAAAATTATTAGAACTCATGTCTTAGAATGTAGAGTGCTGAAAGACAGAAAGAACCCATTAGAAGTGTCTTCCACCAAAATTCAAAAGAATAAATATTCTCTTGACACATAGACCACATTTCATTGATTCTGAGGTCCAGAATTGTTTTTTTCAGCATTAATGCAATTTTAGTGTCATTCTGAAAAATGCCATTTTGTTGTGAATTGTATAGAGATGGACTAGGGGAGTGGACAAGGCATCACCATTCTTCTAAGTTTAAAGCTTCCAGCTCTGGGCTTTAGAGGGGCTGGATTTCCCAGCCTCTGATGCATGTTTCTACCTGGCAGGGGGACTGAGAACAGACTGGTCAGGACCCAAATCACCTGGTGGACAGATGGGGACCAGCAGGAGACTGTTGTTAGGGAGATACTTCTCCATGTAAATTCCTTTGCACCGGGGAGGGAGCATCAGACAGCCTGCCCTCCTCTCGCTCCTCCTCTCTGCCTCTCAGCGGCTCAAGTCCTGTTTCTCTGTCTGTCTGTCTGTTTTTCATTGATAGATGATATCCCAAAGATGTCTGATGTGAAATTGCATCAGCAGTCATAGGAAGTGGGTCTGCAGTAGACACAGAATTAGGCCTGCAAGTCTGACATACCAGATTCTTATGATCTAAGCCTACGAGCTCCAGAACTTTTAACATCTCAAATTTGGATGCATCTTGTAACTGAAGGCATCATATTGGATGAGACATAGTAATCCTTTGTGATTTTTTTTGAGCTTTATTTTATATTTCTGCACTTCTCAGTAAGAAAGTCTAGTTGTCATAAATGAGGCATCAAAATATACCCACAAAGAATTCAAAAGAACTTTGAATTCAGGGCCAAGGGACCTAGAATTAATTCCTGATCCTGCCGTTTTTGAGCAGTGTAACTACTAGCAAATAATTTCCTCTTCTTGAGTCTCTGTTTCCACATCTGCAAAATGTAAAGGTGGAACTAGCTGGTTCCTCAGAACTCCTTTAAGGGCACCAGGAGCAGGGAAGGGGTGGCAGGTGCATATGGCTCCAGAGGTTTCCCCATCTCCTTCAACCTAGAACAGCTCTGTGTTATGTATTCTACAAAACAGACTTATTCTTAAGTTTTATTTCGAAGAATGGTTTCTGTTGTTAGGGAAACAAAAAGCTTAGAAAACCTTCCAGCTGGCATTTATAACTGCCACTGTGAATCTAAAGAAGGTTGTTAACTTGAAGCCAGATTTTTCTACTGTCCTTTGAATGATGCCAATTGACTTATGTTTGAGGAAGAGTAAATCAGGGTCATTAAAACATAGACATTGAGGCAGCTAGACCTACCTGTGATATGACATTGGTCAAGTAATTATAACAATAGGGATCATTCTGATACCTCCCTCATGGGATCTATCAGGGAGACAATTCATGGAAAAGTCCTTGCAATGCCTGATCAATAGGGATCTTAGTGGCCACAGCAATGACCACTATTTTTGTTCCCTGGATATGAATTGGGGAGGGGTCTTCATTCCTTCTCACTAGAGTATTTACATAGGAACTCCACCCTTTCCACTCCCAGTCCCACCCATAGAAAGTCTTATAAACCTCGGACTCATGCTCATGCCGAAGAGACATTCACCACCAGAGATGACCTCAGCATGTAGAGTTCATTATTCATGCAGCAAACCAAAAGAGTAAGGAAGTGCTCTCAGGCTGGTAAGGGACATAACAAATGCCAAGGACAATTGAAGGCTATTCACTGTGGCATGAGCCAGGGCAGGCAGGGTGGTAGGATGTGTTCCCTGCCATGTAGGAGTTGGCAGACTGGTGGGTAATCAGCGTGGACGCAGGAGTAAATGACATGCCGAGGAGCTCAGAGCAGGGACTGATTGATCCCTACGTGCAGGTCTGGGAAGGTTTCCTAGAGGAACCAACATTTGAACTTAACTTTGAGAGAGGACAAGACTGATCACAGGTGAGACAGTGGAAGGGAGAGGGCTTCTCATCCAGTGGCAGGGCAAAAAGAGTGGGTTCAAAAAAAATCATAGTTAACATTGCTTCTTAATTGCTTGATACTTAATAAAGCACTTTGCATGGATTCTTTCATGTAGTTCATTCAGTCCTTAAACAACCCTAGGTGGCAAATTTTATTAATATCCCCATTTTATAGACGAGGAAACAGAAGCACCCAGAGTGAAGTATCTTGTTCAAGCTGGCAGGGTAGCTTGGATTTGAACTCATATTTTCATGCTCTTAGCCAATGGCAAACATCGATAATAAGGCTGGTCAACAAGATTGGAGCCAGACTGTGGGCAATCAAGAGCCATGTATACAAGCCAGAGAGATAATGCTGGTCTTTCCTTCTTGGACAGGGTTTCTCAACCGAGGCACTGTTGACATTTTAGGTTGGATAATTCTTTGTTGTGCAGGGTTCTTCTATGCAATGTGGGGTGTTTAGCAGCCTCCCTGGCCTCTACCCACTAGAGGCCAGTAGTGCTGCCTCTCCCAGTTGTGACAACCAAAAGTTTCTCCAGGCATTCTAAACATCCCTGAGGAGGCAAAGTCTCTCCTGGCTGGGAACTGAAGCTGTAGGCAAGCTCACGCAGGGCACTGGGTTTGCCACTCTGACTAAGCAGAGCAGAAGCCAGCTGAAATTCACTCTGTTGTGCACAAAGTTGTCTCCAGAAAACTCTCAGTGTTGACATTGTTCATCTCAGCAGCTGGGGTCTTGATTTCTGCAAGGTGACTCACACAGCCCCTGTCTGTGGGAGTCAGTTGGTTATCTGTTCTGACAAGGCCCCTCATGTGTTTGAAGGAGGTGGGGGCATGAGACTCATCAAAGCATGCCGGATGCACAATTACATCTCTGCACTGTGCTTGCCAAAGCATGACAGTTGGAACACCTTGATCCCAGGCTTGTTTTGTTCTGACCAGCAATAGAAGTTTTGAACCTTAGACTGAGTAGTGAAATTGATTATATATTCAATTCGCTACTAACCTACTAGCTTGTGCACCTATTCATCTTTTCATTTTCTGGGTCCACCTCCACAGACAACACTTATGTAACCTTCCTCAAGGCATTTTCCATGATGACTGGGGCTTTCCAGAGTAGGTTTGGGTAGGATAGCTGCATAATCAGTGTCTCTCCCTTAGAGTTTTAGAAGAGGGACCCTGGGTAGGCCCAGCAGGAGGAGTTTGGAGGTTGGGCCTGGACTATAGAAGAAGCCTAAACCTCAGAAGGAACAGCAGAAAAGGACAGTGGGGAAAGTCAAAAATAAATATCAGAAAGGCAGGCCATGGGTTTTTCCAAAACTTAGATATTGAGCCACACTCTTAGCAGGGGACATGAGAGCAAGTGGAAGGAGTCTGGGGCAATTGTGTGTAACAGTAGCTTTTCCATTAAGGCATGTGTTAGACAAACATTTAATGGGCACTGGCTAGGAACCAGACACTGTGCTTGTGCGCGCATCAAAACAACCCCATGAAGCAGGTTCTGCCATCCTGGACACAGAGGCAGAGAGGGGTTAAGTACCTGTTCCAAGTCACGCAGCTGGAATGTGGAAGGATCAGTGTGGGAATGTAGTCAGTCTGATCCCAGAGTTCAGGACATGAAACACTGAGGTCTGTACTACTCTGAGAGCAGGGTATGCTTCTTAAGACAAGGACCTGGGAAGGCTGGCCTAATTTAAAGGATCAGGATAAGGTAGATCAGAAAATTATGTCAACCATTCTCCTGGGGTAAAGCCAAGGAGGAGAAGAAGAGGCCCCTGTTCACAATTGTTAATGCTAAACAGGGATCTTTTGGTTTATATACCTCCCGCAGAAGACACAGTGAAGGTCCTGAACCCCTGAATCCTTGTCCCATTGTCTATTGGAAGGGATGTATTAGTTTGTTCGGGTTGCCATAACAAAGCACACACTGGGAGGCTTAAACAACAGAAATTTAGTATCTCACAGCTCTGGAGGCTGGAAGTCCAAGATCAGGGTGTCAGCAGACTTAGTTCTTTCTGAGGGCTGTGAGTATCTGTTCCATGCCTTTTCCTAACTACTGGTGCTTTGCTGGCCATCTTCGGAGTTCTTTGGCTTATGGGATGCATACCCTCATCTCTGGCTTCACCTTCACATGGTGTTCTCCCTTTGTCTTTGTCTCTTGTGTTCAAATATCCCCTTCTTTTTTTTTTTTTAAGATTTATTTTTTTATTTTAGAGAGACAGTGTGAGCAGGGGTGGGGGTGGGGGAGGAGCAGAGGGAGAGGGAGAGAAACTCCCTGCTGAGTGCAGAGCCTGACATGGGGCTTGATCCCATGACCCTGAGATCATGATCTGAGCTGAAATCAAGAGTTGGATGCTTAACTGACTGAGGCACCCAGGTGCCCCTTAAATTTTCCCTTCTTATAAGGACACCAGTCATACTGGATTAAGGCCCAACCTAATGACCTTGTCTTAACTTTAACATCTGTAAAACCCTATTTCCAGATAAGGTTACATTCATAGGTATTGGGAGTTAGGGCATTAGTATTTTCAAGGGGACACAATTGAACCCATAACAGAGGGCAGCTCAGTAAAAGATACAGTCATTATTAGTTGGGATTTTGGTCCCAAACCCCTCTATGAACTGAGTTGGACCATATGAGATCAATGCGGTTGTGTATTCCTTGAATGTAAGTCTTTGACTGGAAGTCAGTAGGAACAGTTCCCTTTGTCCCTTCCTGCCATTATCCCCCCTTTGTCTTGCATGATACTTTGGGTATTATAATGATGAAGAAAACTTGAGAGCATCTAGGGTCTGGCAGCACTGGGAGAAAACAGAGGAAAGAGGTCAGTGATAGTTTTATGTATAATTCTGTCTTTCCTCATCAATGTTATCTTCCAGTTTTCTGGCCCCTTTCATGTGAACTTGAAACTCCACATTCTTTTTGGTCCATGGCATAGAACTTTCTCTTTGAAAGTTAGGTTTTATCTCTCTCTCTCTCTCTCTTTTTTTGATGGCGGAAGGGGAGGTAGAGTGGAAGGAAGAAGCCATATTCCTCTCCTGGGGAATATAGTGTAACAAGTGTAATTTAATGAGGAGCAGGGAGGAATTCTAAACCTTCCTCCATACTCTCATGTTTGTCCCTTTCCCTTGACCCTATTTTCCTCAACTAGAGGGACTTGAGGGCATTTAATCCTTAGGTAGGATTGATTTCAGAAATGGAATGTGGTGAGCACCCCATGAATGCAGGAGCGGGGGAAAGAAACCAGGATTGCCAAAGTAATATCCATTCCCATTCTGATTGAGCTCAGCTTGGTATTAGGAGACAAACTGTTTTAGATTAGCTTATTTTATGCTGATGTATGAATGTCAGGTGATCCAACTGTGCTAGGACATTTGTATTTCATCAAATTATTGTTATTAAGCACCACCTTTAAGTAGCAAAATAGTGAGCTAAATGATGAAGGAAAGAACGAACTAACATTTTTGAGCATGTATTAGGTGTCAGGCACTGAATTAGACTTTTACATATATTTTCTCGTTGAATCCATCTAAGCCAGAGAAGCAGGTAAGATTATTTCCATTTTACTGATGAGGGTGAAACAGCACGATGAAGTTGGATAAAATTAGACAATATTTCTATGTCTCATAGGCCTTGTTAATAAATGCCTTTATGTCAGACGAACTTGCTGAACCTACTTGTTCGTTCGATTTTTAGGGGATTCCTTGGGGTTTTCTGTATGTACAATCAAGTCATCTGTGAATAAGCATAATTTTACTTCTTCTTTTCCAGTCTGTGTGCCTTTGTTTTTTATTTGTGTTTAATTCCTCTGCTTACAACCTCCAGTACAATATTGAAATGAAAGTGGCAGGAGTGGATATCTTTGTGTTCTACTCTTAGGGGAAAATCTTTGTTTCTCGTTACTAAGTGTCGTGTTAGTTGTGGGATTTTTGTATATACCCTTATCAGGTTGAGGACGTTTCCTTCTATTTCCAGTTTGTTGAGGTTTTTATTTGTTTATTTTTAAATCATGAAAGAATTTTGGATTCTGTCAGAAATTTTTTTCTCTAGCTATTGAGACAGTCATGTGGGTGTTATTCTTATTTTTATTAATATAGTGTATTACACTGACTAATTTTCATGTAGTGAACCAACTTTGTATTTCTGGGATAAGTCATGATGTATAATCCTTTTTATATGTTGTTGGATTCAGTTTGCTAGTATTTTTTTTTTCAGTATTTTTCAACTATATTCATAAAGGACATTGGTCCATAGTTTTATATTTATAGTTTGTGATATCGTTATCTAGTTTTGGTATTAGGATAAAAATGGCCTCATAGAATAACCTGGGAAATGTCTTTTTCTTCTACTTTTTGGAAGAGTTTATGAAAGATTGAGGATTGATGTTAATTCATCTTAAAACATTCGTATAATTCATTAATAAAACCAGGTGGGCCAAAGATTTTTTTGTAGTAAGTTTTTAAACAATTAATTTAGTCTCTTAATTTGTTATGGATCTATTAATATTTTCTATTTCTTTGGTCAGTTGAGTTTGAGTCAACTCAACTGTATCAAAGTATTTCTTTGGTCAGTTTGAGTCAGTTTCGGTAGTTTGTATCTTTCAGTTTGAGTCAGTTTCGGTAGTTTGTATCTTTCTAGGATTTTGTCCATTTCATCTTGGTTATATAATTCATCAGTAAAGTTGTTTATAGTATTCCCTTATGATCTTTTTCATTTCTGTAAAGTATGTAGTGATGTCCCATCTTTCATTCCCAATATTAATAATTCAAATCTCTATTTCCAACTGTTTTCTTTCTCTGTTTGCTTTGGTTTCAGTTTGTTCTTCTTTTTTGTTTCTTAAAATGAAAAGTTGGTTTATTTATTTGAAATATTTCTTTTCAAAAAAAGGCATTTAGGCTATAATTATTTTCCAACCACTACTTCAGCTGAATCCTATAAATTTTTGTATGTTGTGGTTTTGTTTACAGTCATCTCAAAGTATTTTTTAATATTCCTTGTGATTTCTTCTTTGACCCATTGGTTATTTAGGAGTGTGTTGATTAATTTCTACATATTTTTGAATTTCTTAGGTTTCTTTTTGTGATTTTCAGTTTCACTGAAATTATACAAAGAGCAATACTTTGTATAATTTCAATTCTTTTAGATTTATTGAGGCTTAGTTTATGGATTGACTGTGTCTATTCTGGAAAATATTTTATTGTACACTTGAAAAGAATGTGTATTATGCTGTTGTTGGGTGGAACATTCTTTTGTTTTAAGATTTTATTTATTTATTTGGCAGGGAGAGAGAGAGAGTGCACAAGAAAGGGGAGAGGCAGGCAGAGGTAGAGGGAGAAGCAGGCTCCCCACTGAGAAGAGAGCCCAACACAGGGCTCAGTCCCTGGACCCTGGGATCATGACCTGAGCCAAAGGCAGATGCTTAACTGACTGAGCCACCCAGGTGCCCATGGGTGGAACATTCTATAAATGTCTGTTAGATATGCTTAGAGTTATTCAGGTCTTCTATTTCCTTGTTGATCTGCATATTTGCTGTATCCATTACTAAAAATGGGGTATTATTGAATTGCCTATTTTTCCCTTTAATTTTATCAATTTTTTTCTACAGCTATGGATTTAGTTGGAGGTAAATGTTGTCTACATCTCCTAGTGACCCTATTTTGTCTAATTTATCTATCAACTACTAGAAGGGTGTTGAAATCTCCACTATAACTGTGAATCTCTCCATTTCCCTTTTAGTTCTGTGTGTCTACACATTTAGGATTGTTAGGTCCTCTTGACGTATTGAACCATTATCAGAGATGTTCCTCTTTATCACTCACTGGCAGTATTTCTCATGTTAAAGTTTACTTTGTCTGTGGGTAGAGTCATTCAGTTTTCTCTTCTTCTTCTTTTTTTAAATATTTTATTTATTTTTTTAAAAGTAGGCTCCACATCTTACTTGGGGCTTGAACTCATGACCCCAAGATCAAGAGTCACATGCTCTACCAACTGAGCCAGCTAGGCACCCTGAGTCACTCAGTTTTCTTATTAGTGTTTGCATTGTATATAATTTTGTATGCTTTTACTTTTATGATGTAATACTCTTAAAAACAATCTACTTCTGTTAACCCTTAGGCCCTATATTTTGGTTGTAATAGAATTTACTTCTACATGTTATCAACTATGATGCATTGTGCTAACTTTTTCTTTAAATGATTCCCTTTTAAATAGTTAAAATATGAAGAAAAACTTTCTTCCTTCACACAGATAGTTATCATTTAAAGTGTTCTGAATTATTTTGAGTAGATCCAAGTTTCCATATGGTATCATTTTCTTTTTGTCTAAAGAACTTCCTTTAACATTTCTTGTAGCAGAGATATCCTCACAATAAATTCTTTTAGTTTTTGCTTATCTGAAAACATTTTAAATTACTCTTCACTTTTGAAAGATGTTTTCACTGGATATAGAATGACATTTTTTTTTCCCTTTCAGCACTTTAAAGATGTTTTATTGTCCTCTGTCTTGCATTGTTTGTGATATGAAATCTGCTGTCACTCTTATCTTGGTTTCTCTGAATGTAATGTGTCATTTTAACTTATGGTTTCTTTTAAGATTTTTCTCTTTATCAGTGGGTTGTAGCAATTTGATTGTGATGGGTTTCAGTACAGATTTCTTTGTTTTTATTTTTCTTGGTGCTTGTTGAATTTTTTGACTGTGTGTTTATAGTTTTCATCATATTTGAATAAAATTTCAGCCATTATTTCTGTAAACATTCCTTTCTGTTTCCCTCCTTTTCTCAGACTTCAGCTTCATTTAGTTGATATTTGACTATTTGATATTGTCCCTCATTTACTATGACTCTGCTAGTTATTTATTGTCTTTTTTCTCTTTGAGCTTAAGTTTGGGTATTTTTTGGCTGTTTTCAGAGCATACTGATTTTTTTTTTTTTTTTTTTTACTGTTGCTATCTAATCTACTCTTAAGCCCATGCAATGAAGTTTTCATTTCAGATATTGTATTTTTCATGTCCAGAAAGTCCCTTTGGTTCTCTCTTATTTCTCCAATTTCTTTTCTCATCTTTTTCATATTTTCTTGTAAACTCTTGAAAAAATACACATATGCATGTACTATTTTAATGTACTTGTCTGCAAATCCCATTTCCTACATCATTTCTGGATCTACATTTATTAGCAAAGAGACTGTTGTGTAGGGAAATATTTCTGAAATTTGATGAAAACCTCTCCATATCTTTCAGTTGGTAGTACGTTTAGCTTCAAGTAACAGAATAATGAACTAAGGGTGAATTAAATAATAAAGGCTCATTTATCTCATAAAATATCTGAAGGTAAGTAATTGCTGGATTTAATTCAACAGCTCCATATGAAGATCATTATGATTCTTTTAGTTGTTTTTCTCATAGTTGGTAACCTCATTTTTTCAAGAAAGCTGAAAACCTCCAGACACCACAGTTGTTATTCTAAGTAGGAAAAACATCATACCTCAAATCTGTTTTTTCCCTGAAAGCAGTGGTTTTCTGGAAATTCAACCCAATGATTTTCCATGTTATTGGTCAGATGGGGTCACATAATCTCTTCTAGACTAATCACTTGTCAAATTGAACAGAATTACCATGATTGGTTTAAACCAATGAGAAATCTCTTTGGGCTCCTAAACTCTTTGGAGCTCTGTTAGCAGGGAGAAGAAAGTGGAGAAAGAGACAAACAGTGTTGTCCATGCTCTGTAGTGGCAAAATGTCAGGTTCACAATCAGAATGGCATGTGGTCTTCATGTTATAGGAAATTTGGTGGGAGGGAGAAGGGAGAATCAAGAGCAATGCATGCAATCTCTAATGTTATCTAGACCTGAAACAAGTAGAGATTTGGAAGCCATTTACAAGACTCTTTTGATCTGTTTAGGTTTTGTGGTCTTTCATGCACATAGAGGCTGTTGAGCTTCAGGGTTTTATGCCAGCTGGAGTGTCTGGTAGCATATAAGGAAGGGAGAGTCACAGTAAATTGGAAAAGATAAGAATTTGAGTCACTGTAAAGCTGTTGAACTCTTGTTTCTTGAAAATTTGTATTGTGAGTTATGTGACCTTGAACAACTTACCTAACCTCTCTGAACTTCATTTTATTCATCAAAAACAAGAAATAACAATACAGCTTTTGTGGGGGATTAAGAGAGACACTGTGTCTAGCTAAAAGCAATTGTTCTTGAAGATTTAGATGTCAGGGCTACTCTACACCCTTAAAAAGTATTGAGGACTCCTAAGAGCTTTTATTTCCATTTTTTATAGCAACTGATACCTTATTAAAAATTAAAACTGAGAATTAAAAAACATGCACTGTGTATTAGTATGCATCATAAACATGCATTTATTAATTCACTAAAAATGACAATAAAATGCATTGCATGTTGAAATAAATCACATTTTATATGAAAAATAACTATATTTTCCAAGATAAAAAATAATGAAAAGAGTTACATCATTTTACATCTTTACAAATCTCTCCTGGTTTAATAGGAGACAGCAGGATTTTCCTAGGTGTTTCAACATTCAATCTGTTGTGAAATTATATGACACATAGGTTCCAGAAAACCCCATTGTACACTCATGAAGGAATGACAGTGGAAAAGGCAAACAGTGCTTTGGTCTTGTTGTGACAACATTTCTGATCTCACAGACTCCTTGCACAGTGTCTCTGGGGGCTACTGGACTGATATGGAAACCTGTTGGTTAAGAAAATAGCCCCTGAGATGAACCATGAGAGATGATGGACTCTGAAAAACAAACTGAGGGTTCTAGAGGGGAGGGGGGTGGGAGAATGGGTTAGCCTGGTGATGGGTATTAAAGAGGGCACGTTCTGCATGGAGCACTGGGTGTTATGCACAAACAATGAATCATGGAACACTACATCAAAAACTAATGATGCAATGTATGGTGATTAACATAACAATAAAAAATTAAAAAGAAAAAAAAGAAAAAAGAAAATAGCCCCTTCTTATCTTAGTAAACATGGACAAGACTTGAAACACATCATGCCTCAGTTGTCAAATCTGTAAAATGGAACTCCTAATACCACCTATTGCATAGGATGCTCTGAGGATTAGATAAATGCTCTTAGGATAGTGTGTAAAGCTGAGTAAATGCTCCACTAGCTGTCAAGATTCCTCAATGAATGCACAACAGTTTCTCTTCCCCTTTTTCTTTGGAACAGAAGGGACCTTTGAAACATTTTTTTGAGAAGTTGAAGAGGCTAACCACTAGATTTATTCATAGGGGCCCCAAACGTGGATAAAATGACCCCTTTGGGAAGTAATGAATGCATACCATCCACATCATAGAATAAATCATTTCCATATCCATTTTCTCCCTTATTTCTTGCAACAAACTGTGACACGGGGAGGCCTATTTATTATCCCCATTTTCACATACCAGGCGACTGAGACACTGAGGTTAAATGACTTGCCCAAAGTCAGAAATCTCTAAAGAGAACCTTTATCTTCTGGCTCCACATCCTGTGCCTTTGAAGCATCCTCTTTGCCTCCCAGTTCTGGTTTTTGCACATTAATATGCATGTGGTGCACCTGCTCCCCAGAAGGCGGGTTCACCTACATCAGCATTTGAAGTCAGTGCCTGAAACTTGTTTTTATTAAGGACAGAAAATTCACTGAATAGACAGATGGACTTGAAGGTCTTTACATTGCTTTGGAGACAAAAAGTGCTGGGTAAGTGTTATTATCCCTGTGCTAGTAATTTGATCAAAAAGCAGTAACTATGCAGAAATGACCCTAAGAAAATGAGTTCTAAACAGGGGGCAGTGGCCATAAACTTTGGGCCAGAAGACCTCAGGCTTATTCATATTTCAATTTAGGATATTGCTAGGGACTGAAGAAGAAATGTTTCCCTGAGACATTATTAAATCCCACAGCCAACCCCAGTGTAGTAGGAGACTGGGAAGGACGTGCAAATTCAATGTAATTGGCAGAGGTGGTGATGCACCCATGGTGATTCCTGGGAGAATCTTGCAGGCAGAAAATGGGGGAAGAAACGTAAAGATGCCAATTAAACAGCAAAAGCCCCATAAAAGGCCTGGTGTTTGGCACTATTAATAGTTATAGAAGTGGTAATGCTAATTATGATACTACCTGACCTGGACTATTTTCTCTTGGTCAGTCTTGGTACCAAGGGGCTTTATGTGCTCCATTTTATTTAATTCCCACAAGAACCTGTGAGGGAGGTGTTTTTAATATACCCATTTTATAGGTAAGAAAACTTAATCTCAGGGACATCAAATACTTTTCATATGGTTGAATAACTAGTGAGGGCTATGTAGAGGAAAGATTCAAAACAGAGCCCAAACCACTTGATTTGCTGCCTCTCTAAGCCTTTTTGATCTCAGTGGGAGATAAAACAGTGACTTTTAGGACAACATTTATTGCTGGAGATACATTTGGTAACCAAAGCAAATCTGAGTTTCTTTAGGATAAGTTTAGTTTTCTGTGTATTGACCCACTGGAATTCCAAACATGGATGAGTTTCTACCTTTTCTTTTCTTTTTTTCTTTTCTTTCTTTTCTTTTCTCTTTTCTTTCTTTTTTTTTTTTCTTTTTTCTTTTCTCTTTGCTTTGCTTTCCTTTCCTTTGACCCATTGGAATGCCAAACATGGATAAGTTTCTACCTTTTCTTTTCTTTTCTTTTCCTTTGCTTTCCCTTCCTTTGTTTGTTTTTCTCTCCTCTTCTCTTCTCTTCTTTTCTCTTCTTTCTCTTCTCTTCTCTTCTCTCCTCTTCTCTTCTCTTCTCTCTCTTCTCCTCTCCTCTCCTCTCCTCTGCTCTTTTCTTGTCTTTTCCTTTCTGAAGGCCAACCGGTAAGGCCTGGGAAGGCTGGCAAAGAGACCAGAAGAGGGGCAGGTGACCTTAGTCCATGGGCCAAATACCCTTTTGCTTATGTATTGTCAATGGCTGCTTTACCACTATAATGGCAGAGTTAAGTAGTTCCAACAGGTACTACATAGACCAGGAAGCCAAAAATGTTTACTATCTGGCTCTCAACAGAAAAGCTCTTCTGACCCCTGGACTAGAACCCTGGGCCCCAGGACTACATTAGTATTCCTTTTTTACCAAATGGGAGAATGGAGAAATGAGAGAGGTTACATGACTTCCCCAAGGACAGAATGTGAATAACTGGTAGATCTAGGCACACTATTATTAATAGTTAACATTGATTGAGTGCTTTCTGTATGCTGGATTCTATGATAAACACTCTCTTATGTGCATTGTCTCATTTACTACTCATAACATCTGGTGAGGTAGGTGCCTAGAATTATTCCCTTTTTTTTTTTAAGATTTTTATTTATTCATTTGAGACAGAGATACAGAGAGAGAGAGCATGAGCAGGGGGAGAGGCAGAGGGAGAGGAGAAGCAGGCTCCCCGCTGAGCCAGGAGCCCAATGCGGGGCTCGATCCCAGGACACTGGGATCATGAACTGAGCCGAAGGCAGATGCTTAACCATCTGAGCCACCCAAGTGCCCCTAGAATTATTCCCTTTTTAAGATGAGGGGGCTGTAGTGGGTTGAACAGTGTCCCTTCAAAATTCATGTCCATCCAGAATCTCAGAATGTGACCTTATTTGGAAATAAGATCTTTGCAAATGCATTTAGTTAAGGATTTGGAGACGAAATCATTCTGGATTTCAGGTGGATATTAAATACAATGACTGATATTTTTATAAGAAGAAGAGAGGACACGGTGAGGCACACAGGAAAAAGGTGGTGTGAAAATATACAGGCAAAGATTTTACTTATGCTGCTACAGCCAAAGAATACCAGGAGCTACTAGCAACTAGAAGAGGAGGG
Organism: Phoca vitulina; assembly: GCF_004348235.1. Taxonomy (NCBI): domain Eukaryota; kingdom Metazoa; phylum Chordata; class Mammalia; order Carnivora; family Phocidae; genus Phoca; species Phoca vitulina. The sequence goes on from NW_022589706.1 coordinate 5,258,518, forward strand.
AAGGATTCTCTCCTTAGAGGCTTTGGGAAGGCAGCCCTGCCTACACCTTGATTATGGGCCTCTAGCCTCCAGGAATATGAAGAATGGAGGGACAAAGGACTTATGTTGCCTAGACTCATGTCTAGATCACGGCAGAATTTGGCTTCAGAGGCAATGCCCCTCTCCACTGCCCATCATTCCTTCCAGGGCTAGGTGGCTCCAGCCATCCAGGTAGTCAGCTTGAGCCTGAACAGACCACACTCTCACTGAGCACATAGACACCTGGAATCAGATGGGAGGTGCTGGACCAAGGTCATGTGCAGGACTTGAGGTGGGTGTGGGAATCACAGCATTGCAGTATTTCACTATGCAGCAAGTGTCTCTAGCTCAGAGAGGTGAATTTTCTCCCTGGCCTGCATGTTTGAGAGGGTGCCTGCTGTGTTTATTGGTTCAGACAACTCAAGGGGGTGCAGCCTGCTGGGATGGGCATGGCGCTGCTGGGAGGACAGTGTTGCCTAGTCTAGTGTCTCATCTGAACACTGGAGGAGGACCTAGAAAGGAAGAAAAGTCCTAGCCATTGCATCTGACCTTCCTACACTCAGACCCAGGAAAGGCTGGGCAGTCGACTGGCTTTGCACTGAACCTTCATATTTACATTGCCTGCCTTGAATCACCAAGAAAGATCACATACATCATCAAATCTCCACCATAACCCTATGGCTTTTACAGATTAAGAACTGGGGCTTAGATAATTGGTTAGGACACTTGTCTAAGATCACATAGCAACTAAGGGGCTGGTCCAAAATGTAGAGTTCTGGACCAAAGTCTGGGCTCTCCTCTTACAATAGGGCTGCTTTTCGTGGTGACTCTCTTAACTTAGCCCTCTGCCCTGAATTTGGGGAGTCCATTCCCAAGGGATCCAAAGGTTCCCAGTCATCATGTCTCTCTGGACTTGCTCTTCTTTTCCTTCTCCTCCCTCAGCACAGGTCCAGCAAGGCAGGACCCCTGTTGAGTTCTTGCTGCTGTTATAGCACCAGGCCCAGGAGGGGAGGTCTGTCTAGTTGTGTGAGCAGAGCTTTCTTCCTGCTGGAAAAAGCCAGCAGAAAGCCAGCAGGCTGCCTGCAGTGTCCTGGGTTGAGTGTGGTCAGGTCAGATGCAATGGCTAGGACCTTTATTTCCTTCAAGTTCTAAAGGTCCTGCTCCAGCATTCAGATGAGTCACTGCACTAGGAAGCACAGCTCTCCAAACAGCACTACACCTGTCCTAGCAGTGGAGGGAGCGTCCTGTGCTATTTGGTTAGACTAATTAGGACATGTGGCTAGTACTGGTGGATACGTTAATAAAATTGGAGCTTCTGTGGGTGTAGACATCAGGTACGTGTCGCCCAGTGCTTGTCTGCTCATGTCTGCTGAATTTCTGGTGCCTTGGAAGGCTTCTACAGGTCCTTGTGGTCACTGGGGGCACATGGATTCTTTGTCTAGGACTGCAGATGACAATGGAGAAGGTGGTGGAGAGCTGAACATTCTGCACCTGTGTGTGTGTGAGTGTATGTGTATTTACTTGTAATGTAACATGTAATATGATACATATATTAATTTACTTTAATACCATAATACTTTTTCGGTTCAGAAAGAGATACATCAGTCCCTGAGGCCCACGGTTTACCTTATGAGTGAATTCTAAAGGAAATTCTCACATGGGGCTTTACATGGAATTCCATTCAGATTTATTATTAGATGATAGAGCAGACAAGTTTTCCAATGAGATCCTAACATCCCACAGAAGCAATCACGTGCTCCATCAGAGCCAGTGACTCGTTAGAGCCAAAGGGGTGATTGGGCGCCAACCACAAAAGATCTGATCCAGTAGTCCTTACGTGGGCCCAGACATATGCATTGTATACAACTACTACAGATGATGCTGGTGCAGGTGGATTCCGGGAAAAATTTGAAGAATAGTAGCTTGGGGTAAAGATGGATGGCTTGTCTTTTAAATGACCTTTCATAAATCTCTCCTCTTTTGGTCAGGTTTTCAATAGGAGCTAAATATTAAACAATGTCACAAAAAAAATAATAATTAACATTTCTTGAACAATCACTATGTTCATGAGGTTGTATTACCTCGTACCTTACCTCATTTCAACCTCAAAACAGCCTATATAGTAAATATTATTATTTTACCCATTGCACAGATAAGAGAACTGAGGTTCAGAGAGGTGCCCAATGTCACACAGCTGATAAGTGTTGATGTGGAACTCCAGCCCAGATCTGCTCAACTGTGTATCCAGTTCCCAGAACCTAGTCCCCCAATGCTGGCTTCCATTTCATGGGTGTGAGAGACTACATGCTTTACACACCTGATGATCTAGTAGGAAAGCTGACAGGTAATAATTGAAATCATTGATCTAAAGTGGGAGTCCACAAACTTTTTTCTGTAAAGGGCTTGATAGTAAATATTTTTGGCTTTGCAGGCCATTCAGTCTCTGTTGTAACCTCTCACCTCCGTGCTTGTAGAGAAAGCAGCCACAGACTATGTATAGACTATATATAGAAAGAAATGGATGAACGTGTCAATCAAATGTCATTTATAGAAATTTTCTAATCCTTAAACAAAGCAAGATTCTGAAGGTCTATCATCTGAGTTTTCTGGCGTTCAGGATTCTAAAGAAAGGGAAGCTTATGGCAAACACTCCATCCCTGAGCCCTTTACTTCCTTATTTGAGTTCATGACTATGGACATCCTATGGCTGCCTTCCCTCTGGGACATTCTGTGTCAACTCCCCAGTCTGTGCCCTTGATTGGGTTCTCCCAGTCACCTTCATAGTCCATATGCCGTCTCCCAAAGCTCAATGCACATTTCACTTCCTCCCTTAAGGGTCCCTCTGCCTGGCTTTTATTTATTTATTTATTTATTTATTTATTTATTTATTTATTTATTTACTTATTTATTATGTTATGTTAGTCATCATACAGTACATCATTTAATTTTTGATGTAGTGTTCTATGATTCATTGTTTGCATATAGCACCCAGTGCTCCATGCAATACGTGCTCTCCTTAATACCCGTCTGCCTGGCTTTTAATCCCCTCAAGCTCCACCCTGCATACAGTTACCTAAGAGCGGTTCTAAAAGTAAGGCTGACATGGCTTTCTGATTAACACCCTTCAGCAGCTTCCCATTATCTGTGGGATAAAGTCTGAGTTCCTTACCCAACAGAGAAAGCCTATAAGCTCATACTACCTCCCCAGTGCTCCTCAACTTGGACCTGATGCTCTGGTAACACTTAAGTGCTTTTAGCACACACCATATTTGTGCCATGGGTTCTTCTTCATCTGGATAACTCTGACTGCAGTGTGATTTCAACTTGCACCACTCAGATGTACAAGGATGCAACTCTCCTTCTTTTTCTACATTCTTTATGAACCCATTTCCTTATTTCCAATTTTCTCAGGACCCCCTATTTCTGTTCCTGGTGAAAAAGTTTCTCTTGTCATTTTATGGCAACTCAGTCCATTCTGGATTTAAACAGGGTCCATTCAGAATGTCAACGTGGTCAACTTAAGACTCTTTCTCCCATTCTGTCCTTCAGGGTGATTGATGTTGCCAGGGGATGATGTGTCTCCTTGTGTTGTGGGAGTGCATCTGCTGGTTCCCATGTCTCATTTCTCTATGGTGGCTGCCTCCTTCTTTGGGAGGCTGCATCTGCTGCTGATGTCTGTGACCTTGCTCTTGATTCTGGTTCCAGGGTCTGTGACCTTGCTCTTGATTCTGGTTCCAGGGTCTACATATGACACATCTTTCTCTTTTCACCATCCGATAGGACTTTTGTCTTCTTTAGGCAAGAAAGTGTCTCTGTTCCTATTCGTTCTTTCCTACTCTCTGGTTTTTGATGTAAAGTCTGTGCTCTGCATGATTCAGTTTTTCCCTAGAGATGAAAAGACAAGTTGTTGAAATTCCCTCAAGCACAACCAGTCAGCCAAATCCTCAAAGTTTTTTCCCTGGGAGAGCGGCTTTTCAAATCTAAGAATTTGATTCTGTTCTCAACTCTGTCTCCTCCCCATGAGGCTCATGCATATAGAAGTCTCTTGCTCCTGGCTGAGATCTCTCAAAATATTAATGTTCAGTATTCAGTCTGCCACCACTTCCATGAAGCTTTCCTTTATGTCTCTAGTCAGTAGTAGGTATTCTTCCTCTGTGCTCCCATAATACTTTATACCTATTCCTATCGTTGTATGGATGTATTTTATTGTGTATTTATTTGCCATCTAGAGAGCACAGTATCATTATCTTGAAGACAACGAGAATGCTTTTTATTTATTTACTTTTAAAGATTTTACTTATTTATTTGAGAGAGAGAGAGCTCAAACAAGGGGAGTGGCAGGCAGAGGGAGCCTGATGCAAGGCTTAGCAGGGAGCCTGATGCAGGGCTCCATTCCAGGACCCTGAGATCATGACCTGAGCCGAAGGTAGACACTTAACCGACTGAGCCACCCAGGTGCCCCAAGAGAATGCTTTTTAATTCACTGTATTTCCAGGGCTTAATACAGTACCTTGCATAATATAGCTGCTAAAAAAAAATAGATCATTTGTTGATGGAATAACCCACATAGTCTCCCCTTCTGTTCAATTCAATGATCATCTATTTAGTTTCTACTGCACTGATAACCTGCTTTCAAGGCTGTGTTTTATCTTTTCAATGAATCATAAAGTCCTTGTAGTCACTGGTGATAGCATAGAACTTTATTTTTCTATTCTTATTCTATAATACCCTTACATAACACTTATGTATATAAGTGTTTGTTTAATTGATGATTAAAATGACTTCTCTCTTTTTGAAGAAAACAAGTACATGCAATTTACAGTAGCCTTCTAATTTGGTTCTTCAGGCAGGTCATGTTGACTTTGCTGCATCGTATATCATATGTATTTTAGTGATTAGATATTTGTCACATCTCCTAGACATATGACCATGTTTATTTTAAGCCCCTCTGTTCAACAATTCCAGCACTGGTTTATGCTGGAGGGAAATTTAATAAGCACTGAAGGATGATCAGATATTGGCTGTTTTCTACCGAGTGAGCTACTACCAATTCCCTGGTCTGTCCGTGTGAACTTGCCTAAATTATAGAGGACACTATGCATTTCACAATGTGTTCCCTTCATCTCATATTTAGTAACAGAAATACAGGACTAAGGGATGATGCTAAAAGACTTTGAGCTAGTTTCTTTCTTTATTTGGGACCAAGTTTGCTCATCTACAAAAACAAGAGGGAAGACAGTGTGATCTCTGAGTTCTCTCCATGCTGTGTAAGACTCTTCCTTCAAATCTAGGCAGTTGGAGGAGGGAATGGGGCACAGACAAAGGATAGACAATGGGATGTGTTGCCTTATGGAGCTAGCTGCTCCACTCTGCAAACCAACTAGGAGTCCCACATTGATTGAGCAGCAACACAGAGATAGGTGCAGAGAAGCTAAGAATTCAAGGAAAATAACACCTACAACTTGCTGGATGCCAATTGCCGCGCTGGCCACTTTCACGGAAGTAACCCTTACAACAAATCTAAGAGAGAGCCTTTTATTGCTTTTATCATCCTTATTTAGAAAACAAGCAAACAGGAACTTACTAAGGTCAGATCATGTGCACAAAGTCACACAGCTAGAATATGGCAGATCCAGAACTAGAATGCACATTTAACTTCAAATTCAAGCACGCTCCTTCCCCTCTGCTGTGCAGTCCCCAGCACTGCTATTAGCCCTCTATCTTTATTTAAACAACAGTGTGATTTTACTGCATGTCATTAGAAGCGGCTGGGAGCATCATTAACACTTTGGGCCACAAGAGTACCGTTTAGTGCAATGAAGCAGACATCTTTTCATACAAATAATTTATTTGCACCAAAGGTTTCCACTTGAGCACCCAAAGTGAATTGGACTAATGTATTATTTCATACTAATGAGGTAGTTGGAACTTAGTGTGTTTAGGGTTTATGAAATTTTGGACTAGCTTTTAAACCTTTTATTTATTTTCTGGTGGATTTCAAGTAAAAATGTAGCCTGTATGATTCTTACTCATTTACACGTTCACTTTGTGAAAGCTATTTGGATGAATTATTTAATGTCCACTGCTTATGTTCTTTTCTTAAAGGCCATTTGAAGTGCCCTTTTTTAAAAAGAAATAGAATGTGTTGATTTTGATGCCAAGTGTAAATGAATTTGAACCATGAACAAGTTTGGAATTTAAGGTGAAACATTGAACTTCAGAGGCTTCAGTCTGCTTCCAATGGCAAATGCATTCTTTAACCTCTGAAGCAGTTATATTGGAGCAATCCAGAGGGATAACAAGGCTCTAATGGAAATTGTCAACAAAATTGAAAAGAAAAAAAGAAAGCATATTTTAAAATCCCAGAACTTGAGAGGTCCCTAACTCCAAACAACTGAGGCATAAAACTCAGAGAAGGCTTCAAACAGCTTTAATCTGCTGGCGAATCTGTCCTTTGATAGCATGTAAAATCCAGGCTGAGGAGAATGTGCCTAAGGGTTTCAGTACACTAACTCCAAGATTGATTTTGTGCAAGGACCTGACTGGCATTCAAATAAAGAATCAGCAAGAAAGGGAGCAGGAAAAAAGAAAAGAGATTGAGAGAGAGAGAGACAGTGAGACGGGCACACACACACAGAAAGAAAGAGAGAGAGGAAGGAAGGAGAGAGGGAGGGAGGGAGGGGGGGAGGGAGTGTTGAGAGACCAAAGACTTGGGTTTGAACCCTGGTTCTGTCAGTAATATCTTACAAGATTTCAAGCAGATCACTTGAACCAATATGAGCTTTTTTTTTTTTTTTTTTTTTAATATGTACAATGGGAACAAGCGTTCCAGACTTGACAGAGCAGGACTGATTGGGGTGGTGCATCTGTGAGGGGTGATGGGGGGCTATTACTCCCCACGCCCTTGGTGGTAGGCCCACACAGTCCTCGATCTGTTCCCATCCTCTCCCTTAACTGAGCTGAATTGCTCTTCTGATCACAGGCAAGTCTTCCCAATCTTCTCTAGACCACTTGCCTAGATTTATCTCCTTCTGTTGGTTTTCACTCTACTTTTTTTTCTGCTCTTTGCTATTACTTCAATTTGTTGTTTGTTTTTGGATCCTTCTACGGAGCCTTCAAGTATTTCTTGACCTTCAAGTTGCTCTTGAGTTACTCAGCTCTCTTGTCCACTCCATAATCTGGATTCTTGGAAGGCATACAGATAGAAGCTGCCTTCACGTCTTCCCCTCTGGAGAGCTTCTCCACCCCTTCTAGTATGGCCTCCACTCCCTCCCCTTCTGCCACTCCCTGAAAACTGCCTTTTCCAAGTTCACCAAATGGTCACCATAGTGCAGAGTCCAATAGACAGTTTTGTTGGGGCTTCTGTGACTACAAACCCTCCAGGTGTTCTTGTCAGCTCCTGGAAGCTCCCTTTGAGTTCTTTTTGATGGCTTATTCTCTTCCTCCTGATTTCTGTATGTTGGAACATCTTTGGTAGCAGCTCCGGGCCCTTTCTCTTCCCTGTCCACACTCCCCATCAGATATCAGAAATCACCCCTCTCCCAGTCTCTCTTGTCCAATTTCACATTTCAATGCTATCTCAGCAGTTCTACTTGACTATGTCCCCTGCATCTTAAACTGAACATGTTCAAGATAGAAGCCATGGTTTTCCCCTAAATATGCCTCTCTCCCAGGCTTCTCTAGCTCAGTGAGCAACCAGTTGCTCATGTTTGAAACCTGGGAGTTATTCTGGATACCTCTTTTTTTCTCATGGTTCACATTAAATGTCATGTCCAGTCCTGTTAATTCATGTCCCAAAATAGTTTTGAATTAGCTCTCTTCTGTTTGGATCCATTGATGTCACTCTAGTCTAAACCACCACCATTGCTTGCCTGGACTGTGGGGCTGACTTCCAGGCTGGTTTTCCCCTGTCTCCTTCTGTTGTCCTCGATTCTATTCTCCACACAGCAGTGTGTAATATTCCAGAAATGCAAAGTGGTTATGCTATTCCCCAGCTTAAAATCCTTCAGTTGGGTTTCAGTGGTGGTTACTATAATATCCAATATTTTAATAACCATCTGCAAGATCCTGCATGGTCTGATCTTTGCCTCTTTCTCTACAACCTTACCTTGCTCATCACTGAATCTCTTCCTCACTGCTAATCAAGACAGTCTGCGGTTTAACATTTTTTTGTGTGCGTTATAAAGGCCAACCCATCATAAGAAGTTGAGAGTTGAGATGCCAGAAAGACAAAAGTCCTTTTGCTTCTGCCCACTGTAGAAATTATCTTATATGCATCTCAAGGGAATATTGGGAGAAAGGAGAACATTTAGCAAATATTAGCAACTATGTTTTGCAAGGGCTTCCTTTCATTTTTGATAAAATAGTAGTGTCAGAGGGAGCTTGGAGGTCAGAAGAAGTGAAATGACTCTTGAGATCATAAAGCTCTCTTGTTCTCATGTGATGATCACCATGATCGTGCCAGATATAACTGTGAGCAGACCATGTTCACCTTCCTTTTTTTTTCTTTTTTAAAAGTTTTATTTATTTATTTCAGAGAGAGAGATAGAGAGAGCACACGTGGGCGGGGAGGGGCAGAGGGAGAGAGAATTCTGAGCAGACCCCCTGCTGAGCCTGGAGCCTGACACGGGGCTCGATCCCATGACCCTGAGATTGTGAACCTGAGCCAAAATCAGGAGTTGGATGCTTAACCAGCTGAGCCACCTAGGTGCCCCCCATGTTTCCCTGTCTTATGCTTAAGCCATATTTTGGTCTTCAAATGCTTTACCACTTTTATCAGGGATAAAACCCCTGTCATTTGTGTGTTCCCAAGAATAGTTTAAAGAAAGTGTTGTAAAAAGCCACTTGTAGTGTAAATCTCATTCTTTAGTGACAATAAAGGACTCTTTCTTTCCCTTAAGATACTTTAGGCAGAGTGAAGGCAAAACTTTTCAAACTGAAGGTATCCAGAAGCCTTTCACTCTTGTACCTAAAACCCTATCATTCAGAGGGTGTCCACATATCAAGCTGGTTGTGACTGCAAAGAACCAGGACAGTGTTTCTCAAAGCCTCTGTTTTCCCGCATGTGGAACAGAGATAATGACCATCTATATGTGTGTTTATGTCACAAAATTGTGGCATCTTGCATTTTTGCCTGTTTTGCTTTCTTTCTTCTTTAGTCAAATTATATAGCTGATTGCATTTCTTCCCTGCAATTGAGGGGCCTGAGGGATATGTACACACACACACACACACACACACGCACACGTATGTAAAAACATATGTTATCTTAGTCCATTTGGCTGCTATAACAAAATGCCAGAGACTGGGAGGCTTATAAACAACAAATATTTATTGCTCATGGTTCTGGAGGCTGTCAGATTCAGTGTCTGATGAAGGCCTGTTTCCTCATAGATGGCTGTCTTCTCACTATATCCTCACATGGTAGAAAGAGCAAGGGACTCACTAGGGTCCCTTTGATAAGGTCACTAATCCCGTTCATTGGGGCTCCACCTTCATGACCTAATCACCTCCCAAAGGCCCCACCTCCTAATGCCATCACCTTGGTTAGGCTTCAACATTGAATTTTGGAGGGAGGTAAACATTCAATCTATGTCATATATGCACTTAGATATTCTCCTTTGCAGGATTTATCACAGTTGTAATTATACAGGGATTTATTTAAATATATGTCTAATGCCTGACTTTCTATCTAAATTCTAAGCTTTAGGTAAGCAAGAGGCATTCTTGTTCTGTTCTCTGTTGTATGTGAGTACCTACAGATATTTGTCTATTCACTTTACATTTAATTTTGGGTGTTAAGTGCCAAACACTTGTCTAGGTTCTGGATCTCTGGCCATTAAAAAAAAATCTCTGGCTTGTGATGCTTCATTCCAGGGAGGGAAGACAGATGATCACACATCCTTGCTCTTCCATTTACTAGCTGTATGATTTTAGGCAAGTTATTCAACCTATCTGTGCCTCAACTTCCTCCTCTGCAAAATGAGAGATAATTATCTGTGGGTCTCTCATGTTTCTACCTCTTACTAACTGCTTTTGTTTTAGACCAACTTGAGGTGAAGTGCTTAGAACAGGACCTGACACATGGAAAGTGTGCAATCAGTGCTCACTATTGGTGTAATAAGTGTGCACACAATACCAATACACTTTGCATTTATGGGTCTTAACATTTTTTCACACTTTCTTTTTTTTTTGATCTCAGACAGCTTTTCAAAGGTGCTGTCCATGCTCCAGCAGAAGTCCTGTACTCCTTTCATGGCATGCGAGGCCCTTCCTACCATGGTCTCCAGCATGTGTCAGGGTCTCTTGAATGCATCAGTTCTCCCTGCTTGCTAGGATTTCTTTATGTCCCTCAGTGCTCTGTGCTGCACCTCCTACCTTTCTTCCTTTGCATGAGATGTTCTTTCCAACATGACTCCTTACCCTGACTTTGTACTCACCTGGCTTATTTATCACTCTTACAGCACTGAGTTCAAGTGTTGACTCCTGTTCAAGGTCCTTTCTGGTCCCCCAGAGTGACCCTCATTTTGTTCCCCCACTGTGTTACATACTCGTTTCTGTTCTAATGCTCAGCCAACCCCATCACTCCATTGTGATGGTCTCCTCACTCATTCCACAGTCAGACCCTTGAGGACAAGATCACATCATTCACCTGTGCCCTTCTAGAACATAGCACAGCTTCTGGCATAGAGAGATACCAGATAAATAAATATGGGCCAAATGAGTACTGTTGAAAGAGGGTTCCCAAATGGTGCATGAGAAGCTGTTTTGCTCAGCATTACTCAAGAGCAGTGCCTCTTGACACAAAGAAATGGAAAAACATTCCATGCTCATGGATTGGAAGAAAAAACATTGTTAAAATGTCTATACTAATCAAAGCAATCTACACATTTAATGCAATCCCTATCAAAATACCACCAGCATTTTTCATAGAGCTAGAACAATCTTAAAATTTGTATGGAACCACAAAAGACACCGAATAGCCAAAGCAATCCTGAAAAAGAAAAGCAAAGCTAGAGGCATCATGATTCCAGACTTCAAGCTATATTACAAAGCTGTAATCATCAAGGCAGAATGGTACTGGCACACAAATAGACACAAAGATCAATGGAACAGAATAGACAACCCAAAAATGGACCCTCAACTATATGGTCAACTGATCTTTGACAAAGCAAGAAAGGATACCAATGGAAAAAATATAGTTTCTTCAACAAATGGTGTTGGAAAAACTGGACAGCAACATGCAGAAGAATGAAACTGGACCACTTTCTTACACCATACACACAAATAAATTCAAAATGGATGAAAGACCTAAATGTGAGACAGAAAACCATCAAAATCCTAGAGGAGAACACAGGCAGCAACCTCTTTGACTTCAGCTGCAGCAAATTCTTACTAGATATGCCAGGGGCAAAGAAGACAAAAGCAAAAATGAACACTTGGGACTTCATAAAAAGCTTCTGCACAGCAAAGGAAACAATCAACAAAACTAAAAGGCAGCATACGAAATGGGAGAAGATATTAGCAAATGACATATCTGATAAAGGGTTAGTATCCAAAATAAAGAACTTACCAAATTCAACACCCAAAAAACAAATAATCCAGTTAAAAAATGGGCAGAGGACATGAATAGACATTTTTCCAAAGAAGACATCCAGATAGCTAACAGACACATGAAAAAATGCTCAACATCGGGGCGCCTGGGTGGCTCAGTTGGTTAAGCGACTGCCTTCGGCTCAGGTCATGATCCTGGAGTCCCTGGATCGAGTCCCGCATCAGGCTCCCTGCTCGGCAGGGAGTCTGCTTCTCCCTCTGACCCTCCCCACTCTCATGTGCTCTCTCTCATTCTCTCTCTCTCAAATAAATAAATAAAATCTTAAAAAAAAAATGCTCAACATCACTCGGCATCAGGGAAATACAAATCAAAACCACTATGAGATACCACCTCACACCTGTCAGAATGGCTAAAATTAACAACACAAGAAACAACAGGTGCTGGCCAAGATGTGGAGAAGGGAGAACCCTCTTTCACTATTGGTGGGAATGTAAACTGATACAGCCACTCTGGAACATTGGACATTGAACTATGGACATTCCTCAGGAGGTTAAAAATAGAACTACCTTATAATTCTGCAATTGCAGTACTAGGTATTTATCTAAAGGATACAAAAATGCTGATTCATAGGGGCACATGCATCCTGGTGATTATAGCAGCACTATCAACAATAGCCAAAATATGGAAAGAGCCTAAATGTCCATCGACTGATAAATGGACAAAGAAGATGTGGTATATATACACAATGGAATATTACTCAGCCATCAATAAGAATGAAATCTTGCCATTCACAACAACGTGGATGAAGCTAGAGTGTATTATGCTAAACAAAATAAGTCAGTCAGAGAAGACAAATACCATATGATTTCATTCATATGTGGAATTTAGGAAACAAAACGAACATATGAGAGGGGGGAAAAGAGAGAGGAAACAAACCATAAGAGACTTTAAAAAAATTTTTTTTCTTTTCTTTCTATTATTATTATTATTTTTTTATTATGTTATGTTAGTCACCATACAGTACATCATTAGTTTTTTTTTTTTTTTTAAGATTTTATTTATTTATTTGACAGAGAGAGACACAGCGAGAGAGGGAACACAAACAGGGTAAGTGGGAGAGGGAGAAGCAGGCTTCTGTGGAGCATGGAGCAGGATGTGGGGCTCGATCCCAGGACCCTGGGATCATGATGTGAGCCAAAGGCAGACGCTTACTGCCTGAGCCACCCAGGCGCCCCTATCATTAGTTTGTGATGTAGTGTTCCATGATTCATTGTTTGGTTATAACACCCAGTACTCCATGCAATATGTGCCCTCCTTAATACCCATCACCAGGCTAACCCATCCCCCCACCCCCCTCCCCTCTGAAACCCTCAGTTTGTTTCTCAGAGTCCATAGTCTCTCATGGTTCATCTCCCCCTCCGATTCCCCCCCTTCATTTTTCCCTTCCTTCTCCTAATGTCCTCCATGCTATTCCTTATGTTCCCCAAATAAGTGAAACCATATAATTGACTTTCTCTGCTTGACTTATTTCACTTAGCATAATCTCCTCCAGTCCCATCCATGTTGATGTAAAAGTTGGGTATTCATCCTTTCTGATGGCTGAGTAATATTCCATTGTATATATGGACCACATCTTCTTTATCCATTCCTCTGTTGAAGGGCATCTAGGCTTTTCCCACAGATTGGCTATTGTGGACATTGCTGCTATGGGACATTGGGGTGCATATGGCCCTTCTTTTCACTACATCTGTGTCTTTAGGGTAAATACCCAGGAGTGCAATTGCTGGGTCATGGGTAGCTCTATTTTTAAATTTTTGAGGCACCTCCACACTGTTTTCCAAAGTGGCTATACCAACTTGCATTCCCACCAACAGTGTAAGAGGGTTCCCCTTTCTCCACAACCTCTCCAACATTTGTTGTTTATTGCCTTGTCAATTTTTGCCATTCTAACTGGTGTAAGGTGGTACCTCAATGTGGTTTTGATTTGGATTTCCCTGATAGCTAATGATGATGAACATTTTTTCATGTTTCTGTTAGCCATTTGTATGTCTTCTTTGGAGAAGTGTCTGTTCATGTCTTCTGCCCATTTTTTGACTTGATTATTTATTTTTTGGGTTTTGAGTTTGAGAAGTTCTTTATAGACCTTGGATATTAGCCCTTTATCTGTAGTGTCATTTGCAAATATCTTCTCCCATTCTGTGGGTTGTCTCTTTTTTTGTTAACTGTTTCCTTTGCTGTGCAGAAGTTTATCTCTTGATGAAGTCCCAAAAGTTCATTTTTGCTTTTGTTTCCCTTGCTTTTGGAGACGTGTCTTGAAAGAAGTTGCTGTGGCTGTCGAAGAGGTTACTGCCTATGTTCTCCTCTAGGGTTTTGATGGACTCCTGTCTCACACTGAAGTCTTTCATCCATTTTGATTTATCTTTGTGTATGGTGTTAGAGAATGGTTGAGTTTCATTCTTCTGTATATAGCTGTCCAATTTTCCCAGCACCATGTGTTGAAGAGACTGTCTCTTTTCCATTGCATATTTTTTCCTGCTTTGTTGAAGATTATTTGACCATAGAGTTGAGGGTCCAAATCTGGGCTCTCTATTCTGTTCCATTGGTCTATGTGTCTGTTTTTGCGCCAGTACCATGCTGTCTTGGTGATCACAGCTTTGTAATATAGCTTGAAATCAGGCAACGTAATGCCTCCAGCTTTGTTTTTCTTTTTCAACATTTCCTTGGCGATTCAGTCTTTTCTGATTCCATACAAATTTTAGGACTGTTTGTTCCAGCACATTGAAAAATGCCACTGGGGGGTGACTGGGTGGCTCAGTCGGTTAAGAGTCTGCCTTCAGCTCAGGTCATGATCCCAGGGTCCTGGGATCGAGCCCCACATAGGGCTCCCTGCTCGGCGGGAAGCCTGCTTCTCCCTCTCCCACTCCCCCTGCTTGTGTTCCCTCTCTCGCTATGTCTCTCTTTGTCAAATAAATAAATAAAATCTTTTAAAAAATGCCATTGATATTTTGATCAGGATGGTGTTGAAAGTATAGATTGCTCTGGGCAGCATAGACATTTTAACAATGTTTGTTTTTCTGATCCATGAACATGAATGTTTTTCCATCTTTTTGTGTCTTCTTCAATTTCTTTCAGGAGTGTTCTGTAGTTCCTAGAGTATAGATCCTTTACCTCTTTGGTTAGGTTTATTCCAAGGTATCTCATGGTTTTTGGTGCTATTGTAAATGGAATCGATTCTCTAATTTCTCTTTCTACAGTTGCATTGTTAGTGTATAAGAAAGCAACTGATTTCTGTGCATTGATTTTGTATCCTGCCACATTACTGAATTGCTGGATGAGTTCTAGTAATTTGGGGATGGAGTCTTTTGGGTTTTCCACATAAAGTATCATGTCATCTGTGAAAAGAGAGAGTTTGACTTCTTCTTTGCCAATTTGAATACCTTTTATTTCTTTTTGTTGTCTGATTGCTGTTGTTAGGGATTCTAGCACTATGTTGAACAATAGTGGCGAGAGTGGGCATCCTTGACGTGTTCCTGATCTTAAGGGAAAGGCTCGCAGTTTTTCCCCATTGAGGATGATATTCGCTGTGGGTTTTTCATAGATGGATTTTATGAACTTGAGGAATGTTACCTTTATCCCTATACTCTGACGAGTTTTAATCAGGAAAGGATGTTGTATTTTGTCAAATGCTTTTTCTGCATCAATTGAGAGGACCATATGGTTCTTCTCTCTCCCCTTATTAATGTGTTCTATCACATTGATTGATTTGCGAATGTTGAACCACCCTTGCATCCCGGGGATAAATCCCTCTTGGTTGTGGTGGATGATCCTTTTAATGAATTGTTGGATCCTATTAGCTAGGATTTTGTTGAGAATTTTGGAATCCATATTCACCAGGGATATCAGTCAGAAATTCTCCTTTTTGATGGGTCTTTGCCTGGTTTGTGGATCAAGGTAATGCTGGCCTCATAGAATGAGTCTGGAAGTTTTCCTTCTGTTTCTGTTTTTTGAAACAGCTTCAGTAGAATAGGTATTATTTCTTCTTTGAATGTTTGGTAGAATTCCCCAGGGAATCCATCAGGCCCTGGACTCTCATTTTTTGGGAGGTTTTTGATCACTGCTTCAATCTCATTACTGGTTATTGGCCTATTCAGTTTGTCAATTTCTTCCTGTTTCAGTCTTGGAAGTTTATACGTTTCCAGGAAGGAATCCATTTCTTCCAGGTTGCTTAATTTATTGGCATAAAGTTGTTGATAATATTTTCTAATAATTGTTTTTACTTCTTGGTGTTAGTTGTGATCTCTCCCCTTTCATTCATAATTTTATTAATTTGGGTCCTTTTTCTTTTCTTTTGGATAAGTCTGGCCAGTGTTTTATCAATCTTATTAATTCTTTCAAAGAACCAGCTTCTAGTTTCATTGATCTGATCTACTGTGTTTCTGGTTTCTAATTCATTGATCTCTGCCCTAATCTTAATTATTTCTCTGCTAATGCGTGGCTTAGGCATCGTTTGTTGCTTTTTCTCTAGTCCTTTAAGATGTAGAGTTAGTTGGTGAATTGGGGATTTTTCTATTTTTTTGAGTGAGGCTTGGATGGCTATGTATTTCCCCCTGAGGTCTGCCTTTGCAGTATCCCATAGGTTTTGGACCAATGTGTTTTCATTCTCATTCGTTTCCATGAATTGTTTAAGTTCTTCTCTGATTTCTTGGTTGACCCAAACATTCTTGAGCAGAGTGGTCTTTAGCTTCCAAGTGTTTGAATTTCTGCCAAATTTTTTCTTGTGATTAAGTTCCAGTTTTCAAGCATTATGGTCTGAGAATATGCAGGGAATAATCTCAATCTTTTGGTATCAATTGAGACCTGATTTGTGACACTGTATGTGGTCTATTCTGGAGAAAGTTCCAAGTGTGCTTCTCAAGCACACTTGAGAAGAATGAGTATTCTGTTGTTTTAGGGTGGAATGTTCTGTAAATATCTATGAGGTCCATCTGGTCCAGTGTATCATTCAAAGCTCTTGTTTCTTTGTTGATTTTCTGCTTAGATGATCTGTCTATTGCTGAGAGTGGAGTATTGAGGTCTCCAGTTAATGTATTGTTATCAATATGACTCTTTATTTTGGTTAACAGTTGGCTTATGTAGATGGCTGCTCCCATGTTGGGGGTATAGATATTTACAACTGTTAGATCTTATTGTTGGATAGACCCTTTAAGAATGATATAGTGTCCTTCTGCATCTCTAACTACAGTCTTTAGTTTAAAATCTACTTTGTCTGATATAAGAATTGCTACCCCAGCTTTCTTTTGAGGTCCATTGGCATGGAAGATGGATCTCCATCCCTTCACTTTCAGTCTGAATGTATCTTTAGGTTCAAAATGAGTCTCTCGTAGACAGCATGTGGATGAGTCCTGTCTTTTTATCCAATCTGCAACCCTGTGCCATTTTATGGGAGCATTTAGGCCATTCTCATTGAGAATGATTATTGAAAGATATGAATTAATTGCCATCATGTTGCCTGTGAAGATTTTGTTCTTATAGATTGTCCCTGTAAATTTCTTTTCTATATCACTCTTGGGGTCTTTCTCCTTTTATAGAAACCCCTTTAATAATTCTTGCAGGCCCGGCTTAGTGGTCACATATTCTTTCAGTTTTTGCCAGTCTTGGAAGCTCTGCATCTCTCCATCCATTCTAAATAATGGCCTTGCCAGATAAAGTATTCTTGGCTGCATGTTCTTCTCATTTAGTACCCTGAATATGTCTTGCCAAGCCTTTCTGGCTTGCCAGGTCTCTGTGGATAGGTCTGACATTTTCTGATGTTCCTCCCTCTGTACATGAGGAATCTCTTCCCCCTAACTGCCCTTAAGATGGTTTCCTTGGTTCTAAGATTTGTGAGTTTTACTATTACATGCCGGGGTGTTGGCCTGTTTTCCTTGATCTTGGGAGGGGTTCTCTCTGCCTCTAGGACTCGAATGTTTGTTTCATTCTCCAGATTAGGGAAGTTCTCAGCTACGATTTGCTCAAATACATCTTCTAGTCCTCTCTCTCTCTCCACTCCCTCTGGGATTCCAGTAATTCTGTCATTGGAACATTTCATGGTGTCACTTCACTTGATCTTAGCCAAAAGGCCGAGAAGCGATTCATGGTGTCACTTATTTCTCTGATTCTATTTTCATGGATTCTGAGCTGTTTTTCACTGGCCTCCTCTTTTCCCCTTTTGTCTATTAATTGATCTTCTAGGTCACTAATTCGTTCTTCTGCCTCCCTTACCCTAGCTGTTAGATTATCTAGATTAGATTGGATCTCATGGATAGCATTTTTAAGTTCTGCCAATTCAGCTTTCATTTCTGCCCTTAGAGACTCTATGTTGCCATTAATTGATTTCTCCATTCTAGCTATTATCTTCACAATTGCTAGCCTGAATTCCATCTCTGACATCTTGGTTATATCTGAATCCATTTGTAAATCTGTGGCATAAGTCATAGTCTCTGAGTCTTTCTTATTTTGGGGGTTCCTTCTCCTAGTCATTTTGTTGAGGGGTGTTTGAGGAATGTATAGAGTCCAAATTATTGACCACAAACCTAGCAAGATGCACCTGTTTTATAGAGACCTTAGGGTTGTTGGCCTCTTGTTTTCCCAGCTTGTGTTCTGGGGAAGGGGCCTGCTGCACTGTTACTCAGGCAACCCTGTTGGGGCGGAGTTGCCCTGCCCCCTGTGGTGGCGGATGGGCTCAGTGAAAACTGTTTTTTGGGGGCTTTTGTTCTCTGGCGGCTTTCCCTGGTGGCTTTCCAGGTCTCTGCTGAGAGTCAGAGCAGAGGAGACCATTTCCAACCCTCTGCCTCAGAGCAGAGAGATCGCAGTCTGTTCTTCAGTGATCTCTCCAGGCCACACTGTCTCCGTTTCTGTCTGTGCTGCTATAAACTGCAGACCTGGATTGTGCACCCCTCAGCAGCACTCCCAGTCCTTGCCTCCAGGTCGGGACACCTCTCTGTCCTTTGTGCTTCTAAAACTGCCAGCCGCCCCCAGTTCGCATGTGTGGCCCCGCCACTCTGGGTTTCTGACCAGGGGCTGCCCTAAAGTCCTTTCCCTGTCACTACCAGTCTGTGAGTCTGTGCCCTGTCCCCATCACGGGAGGCTATTGCTCACAGGCTGTGTAGGATCTGGATGGCTCGGCTCCCTCCCACTTCCGTTTATCCTCCGATATCTGCCCGTGGAATCACGGCTCCCTGCTTCGTACCTCAAAACCAAATGCCTGTGATAGTCTGTTTGTAGAGATCCAGATCTATCTTATATCTCAGGCTGATTTCGTGGGTGTTCAGAGTGGTCTGGTAGATATCCAGCTCAATTCTGGGGACTGTTTGGAATAGGGTCCCCTACTTCTCTGCCATGTTTTCCCCTAATCCTGTCTCTGTAAATTTCTGTTCTATATCACTCTTAGGGTCTTTCTCCTTTTCTAGAAACCCCCTTAATATTTCTTGCAGGGCTGGCTTAGTGGTCACATATTCTTTCAGTTTCTGACAGTCTTGGAAGTTCTACATCTCTCCATCCATTCTAAATGACAGCCTTGCTGGATAAAGTATTCTTGGCTGCATGTTCCTCTCATTTGGTACCTTGAATATGTCTTGCCAGGCCTTTCTGGCTTGCCAGGTCTCTGTGGATAGGTCTGACATTATTCTGATGTTCCTCCCTCTGTATGTAAGGAATACCTTCCCTCTAAGAGACTCTTTTTTTTAAAAAAAATATTTTATTTATTTATTTGAGAGAGAGAGAAAGCACAAGCAGGGGGAGAGGGAGAAGCAGGCTGCAAGGAGCCTGATGCGGAACTTGATCCCAGGATCCTGGGATCATGACCTGAGCTGAAGGGAGACATGTAACTGACTAAGCCACCCAGGAGCCCCTAAACCATAAAAGACTTGTAAGGATAGAGAACAAACTGAGGGCTGATGGAGGGAGGTGGATGGGGGATGAGCTAGATGCATTGTGGGGATTAAGGAGGGCACTTGTGATGAGCACAGGGTGTTATATGTAAGTGATGAATCACTGAATTCTACTCCTGAAACCAATATTGCCCTGTATGTTAACTAACTATAATTTAAATAAAAATTTGAAGAAATAAAAAGAGCAGCTCCTCTTAACCTTCATCCTGCATGAGAATCACCCCTGGAGAGTTTCAAAAATACAATGCCTGGGCCTCAACCCAGATATTCTGATTAAGCTCATCCACTGTGAAGCTTGAGTGTTGGTATTTTTTTAGAAGGTCTTCAGGTAATTTTGCTGTGCAGCCAGAGGGGAAAGACACAACCGTAAGTATAACTCTTTTCCAAGTTAGTTTATTTGCTCTATATCTGGGCAGAGGAGCAGGGCTGTGCTTTTCCCTCTAATCTGAGAGCAATTTGCTCCCTTCCAGCAGCTTTGGGCTTGAAATCCTTGCTGCTGTCCAAGGCACCACTCGAAGTTAATGGTGCACCTGCGATTGTGGCCTTGAGAAGCCTGGCCAGGAAAGAATTTACATTCTTACCTTTCATTGAAAAGGATGGAGTATGTGATCATGGGCAGATGCTTCAAAGCTGATAAAATGATCCAGAATTCATCATTCCAGCTCACACTGTTCTTTGGGAGTGGGAAGGAGGGTGTAGGTGGATGGGGGGTTTAAGTGCAATGGGCGTGTCAGGGTACCTGAGTTTCTTCCTGTCTAACCACCTTTATTTCCACATGCTGGAGCCAAATGCCTGAATGTAAGCCCCTGCTCAGGCATTTATTAACTCTGGAGCCCTAAAACTTTTTTGCCTCAGTTTCCTTAACTGTTGCATAGGGCCATAGCCTGACCACATATAATCTTGAGGATTAAAGTAGCCCCTGAACAAAGCTGTTAGTACTATCCTCTCCCCATGCCTTCCTCACCATCCCTGGACCCCTGTCTGCCTCAAGTGAAGCTGCATCATCCTTCACCGGTCCTGCTCCAAGGGCCCCTTCTTGGCCCCAACCTGCCTCAAATCCATCTGGCACAGGGCCCTGCCCTGCTGCCTTCTGGGCGCACTGTATTGATCAAGTTGTTCATGTGGTCAGTCATCTCCAAAGGCTCTTTTTGGCCCTGATTTCTCTGTCCTCCTTTCCAATCTCCAAAGACAAAGAGCCATCCAGACTGGAGCTGGCTAAGGATGCGCATCACTATTCTCTCCCATGCACTTCACCTGCACCACCTCCCCATCTGATTGAGCCATTTCTCCTTTTTTATCCCTGGCACATGCTTTCAACTTTCCAGTCTCACCACCTTTCCTGGAATAGCCCCCTGAGCACAAGACCCTTATCTTCTCCTCTGTAGTCCTGTAAATCTGAGCTCTACAATCCTGGCCTTGTCTCCCCTGGTTAATTTCTTCCATTGACTTCAGCCTGCTCTGCTGACTCTTCTGTGATCCCCATCCTTGCTTGGGGTACGCTAATCTATGAACAAAGCAGTCCCCCCACTTCAGTGGTTTAGCCCTCGATGGGCTTTCCTCACTGCTGCCACAATCCACGTGGGTCTCTATCCATGAGTGTGGGGTCCCTAGGCCCCAGCAGTGACTGAGGGCTCAGTTTCTTCCTTAGGGTAATCGCCATCTCCTGGGGCCTTTGTGCCCTCCCCTGGGTTCTCCACACTGACCGGAAGTGACAGGACACACAGAAGATTGCTTAGGGGCCGGGCTTGAATGATGCACACATCACATTCACCCATGTTTCTCTGAACTCGGTGCCAGAGCCCACCTGATTGTGACGAGGCAGGGGCATGTAGTGGGCCTTTGAGTGCAGGTGGCAAAGGAAATGGGTACAGCAAACCTGCATCAGCTCTGCCACCTTCACCACCACACGTCTCACAGTCGGCATTTCCAGTTGCTTTGCTAAGGCACGTTTGTGCGCCTAGACTGTACTTATCTGGGATGCTGCTATGGTCTGAATGTGTTCCCCCTGTAAATTCATATGTTGAAATCTTAATGCCCAGCATGGTGGTGTGAAGAAGTGGGGTCTTTGGGACATCATTAAGTGATGAAGGTGGAGCCTCATGAATGGGATTAGTGCCCTTTTAAAAGAGACCCCACAGAGCTTCATAGCCCCTCCCACCATGTGAGGACACAATGAGAAGTCTGTGACCACAAGAGGTCTTTCACCAGACACGGAATCTGCTGGCATCATGATCCTGGAATTCCATCCCTCAGAGCTGTGAGAAATAAATGTCTGTTGTTTATAAGCCCCCAGTCTTAGTTTTCTGCTAAGACTAAGACAGATGCTTTTTTTTTTTTAAGATTGTATTTATTTAATTGTCAAACAGAGAGGGAGAGAGAGAGAGCACAAACAGGGGGAGCGGCAGGCAGAGGGAGAAGCAGGCTTCCTGCTGAGTGGGGAGCCTGATGTGGGACTCGATCCCAGGACCCTGGGGTCATGACTTGAGCTGAAGGCAGACGCTTAACTGACTGAGCCACCCAGGTGTCCCAAGACAGATGCTTCCTTAAAACAGAATTCACTGGTATTTTCTTTTTGGGGCAGCGTTGTTAAGAAGTGAGATGTTACCAGCTGTTCTTCACTTTGGTCCACAGTGACCGTGGCTGGCATTCTCTGAGGACACGGTGGGTGCCACCTAACCATGGCAGAAAGCCCATCCGACATGGGCGAGGACACTGGGAGGAAAGAAAGAAGATGGATGGAGTGAATGAAGATCTTTTCTTTTTATAAAGCTAAAGGTGCTGAAATCTTTTCAAAATCTCCCCCCCTCCCTGCAAATACTACAGGTTATTTCTGGATGTGTCTTTCTCCTCTGGCTAGTGTGAGAACACATCATGGAGATATGTTGTAGGTGGAGTTGTGTCCCCCCCCCAACCTCTAAAACCTGTGAATATGAACTTACTTGGAAATAGGGTCTTTGTGGATGTAATTGAGTTAAGATGAAGTCGTGCTGGAGTGCCGTGGGTCCTCATCCAATGACTGGTGTCCTCATAAGAAGAGGGAATTTGAACAGAGACACACAGAGAGGAGGACACCATGTGAGGACATAGACTCAGTCACAAAGAAGGAGGCCACACGAAGACAGAGGCAGAGACTGCAGGGACACAGCTATGAGCCAAGGAGCACAGAGGATCACCAGCAACACCTGCAGCTACAAGAAGCAGGGAGGATTCTTCCTCAGAGCCTTCAGAGGGAGGACGGCCTTGCGGACACCTTGACTTCAGGCTTTTAGCCTCCAGAACTGAGAGAATCAACTTCTGTTGTTTTCAGCCCCCCTCCCCCCCACCGCCACATTTGTGGTGGTTGGTTAAGGTCACCTCAGGAAACTGACACAGGGAGGCCAAGTCTGTTCTACTCTGTCCCCCGAAGCCTGCACAGTGCTCGGCTCATGGTCTTCTAGAGACATCCACTGAACCGTGAAATTTGGGGACCATTCTTTAGGGGCAAGGATTTCTCTTGCTTACTTTCAGGTCCCGCTTGCAGAGCCCAGGGGATCACTTGGCTCACAGGACTGGTTCAGTTGTGAGAAGTCTATATTGCTTGCTGATTGAAGTGGGCTGGGTGCTGCAAGTGAAGGGGTGTGAAACCATTAGCCTCTTTCTCAGGGTGCCCACAGGTCTGAGACCAGTCCTTTTTGGAGGTCTGAGAGTGTGCGGTATGTTAATTGTGTCTTCTTAATCTGTATTTTTTCCAACTTTACTGACAAATGTAATTGTAAACATTTATTCTGTATTTTTGGTACTTTGACATCGTGGGGCTTTGCTAACCCTGGAGGGACTGCCCTGCCCAGGGCTAGCTGATTCCTAGAGTTAGTTGGCCTGTGAGTGCACCTTTTATATGCAAACCAATCCACCCACAGCTTATACCTCAACCACCTTCCTTGTCAGCTCTACACTCCGGGCCACTCTTCCCTGCCCCAATCAACTCTGGGTCAGGTGCCCGACTGCTGGGGACAGCCCCTAGGCCCTAGAGCCCACTGAAATTATTCACACTAGCCAATCCTATGCTTGCTTACTCTGCATCCCCCTCCCTGGTCTGTCCCATGGAAACCACAATAAAGGCTCTGGTCCATAGCACCTTCACTCCGTCTCCTGACTGACCTGGTTCTTTTTTTTTTTTTTTTTTAAAGATTTTATTTATTTATTTGAGAGAGAGAGTGAGAAAGAGAGAGAGCACATGAGAGGGGGGAAGGTCAGAGGGAGAAGCTGACTCCCTGCTGAGCAGGGAGCCCGATGCAAAACTCGATCCTGGGACTCCAGGATCATGACCTGAGCTGAAGGCAGTTGCTTAACCAACTGAGCCACCCAGGCGCCCCCTGACTGACCTGGTTCTTCCCCGTGTGGTGTGGTGTGAGAACTGGGTAAACTTCTTCCTTCATGACAGTCATTTCAATGTCTGCAGGCTTTACCATGTCTGATGAGAAAATTCCTGGGTACCCATTTAAAAAAAGGGGTTTGGGAACTGCTCGGAATCCAGAGAGAGTGGGGCCAGCAGGGAGGGGGCTGTGGAGAAGGAGGGAATGTGGGCATGACAGGGATTGGGCTCCAGAGGACAGGGCAGGGATGAGAGAAGAGAGACAGAGTCTGTTGGGCCACCGGGTGTTCCCCAGGCCCAGCCTGGGGTGCAGACCCGCAGGTTGGTTCACAGATGACTGCTGTGAGCCCCTGCTTCTCCATGAGTGGTGGAAAGGGCCCTCGTGCACAACAAAGGGTGTGTGGGTTGGGGCTGAGGAGCCAAGGTCTCTGTCCACAAGCAGGCTTCAGAGAGAATGTGGAGGCTGACAAATGACCCTGGAGAGGAAAACAGGTCAGGTCTCTGGAGAAGGACAGAAAACCAGTTTGGGCCTCAGAAGCAGCTTGGTGTCCAAAGAAAGTATTCTCAGGGGACCCCGCACTGCTAGAATGGCAACCTGCCCTCCTTTGGGCTCTGAGCCCTCCCTCCCGAGGCCCTGATGAAAGGATGGGCCTGACACCCTCAATCAATTCCCTTTTATCTCTTCTCCTCCTGAGGAAGGATAATCCTCTGTTTTGCAGTCTCTCCCCATCCAGCATGAAGCATCCATTGATTTTTGTAGTTATTTCTGCTAGCCGATATAGGTGCTAAAGGAGAATGACCCACAAGTCTGAAGTCGACCTTGAGAGAGCCCTGTCACTCCTGAGAGGGATAACTTTTTGTTGTTTCTGTTTTTAAAGGGCCAGTCCCATAGCCTATAGTTACACAGGTGCCCTTTGAGAGGTACATAGTTATTCTGATTTAATCCTTTTATTCTTTTCTGTCATCCCCCAAATGAAACCCTTTTCCTGGTTGGTTAATCATCCAACGACACCATGACACAATGTTCCCTCAGACACCACAGTTTGCTTACAGGCCATTAGGAGAAAAAAGGCACGGACACAACAGCAACAAAAGGTCAAATCATAGCATCATGATTCGGAGTAACTATTATTTAGGCCTTTGTGCCTCACAAAACCCTTCCCCCTCTTCCTACTTCAATCTCTACATAGAATCAGAGTTTTACACATTAGGATCTGAGCCCCAGAGGGACGTCATTCATTCATTCAGCAAACATCCACCAAGCACTCCTGTACTAATTAATCTAGGTGCTGGGGACCCACTGTGACCAAAAGAGATGAGCTGCCTGCCTTTCTGGCATGTATTCAAGCCCCAAAATGGGCTTGAATGCAGGTTTCCTGCTCAGTGTAACAGGCAGCTTTCCAAGGCTATGTGGAGTGGAGCTTTGCCACTCACTAGCTGTGAGATTGTGGGGTGATTCCTGAACTTACTTGAGTCTCCATGTACAATTTGTAAAATAGAGATCATGATTGTACCTGCCTCAGGGGTTGCTGAGAAGTTTAGAGATTATGGAGATTAAATGCCTGACCCAGAATCTGGGCTGCACACAGGACAACGGTCAGGACTGTGCTCCAACAGCTCTGCAGGTCTGGAACTGGGAGAGGTCTCTTGCCCCCTGAGGAAGGGAGCAGAGAAGCTCCCGGGAGGCCGGTTGCCTTCACCTGGGCTTTAGGACTCATTCCTCTTCTTGAGAGACTATTGTCCCCATCTGTTGGAAGTTACTTGACTGAAGCCTAAGTGCTTTATGTAATGACCTCACTTCCTCACTAGAATTTATTCTAAAGCCTGCGAGTTTAAATCAACATACATGGAAAGTCTCAGTGAGATTCATAAAGAAGAAGAGAAGCTAAATAATATGATGCAGAAATACAAATAAATATAAAATTGGGGGTTCAGTTCTTTCATAAAATTTCCTCTGCAGTGATAAGTAAAGAGGGGCTCTGAAGTCAGGAGGAGAACACAGGTTTGAATCCTGGCTCCACTGTGTGTAGTTGTGTGCCTCACATAAATGTAGTAAGCCCTCTGGATCTTAGTTCTTGTCCATGAGTTGGGAAGAACAACTCTTGCATTATGTAGTCTGTAGGTCTTTTTTTTTTTTAAGATTTTATTTATTTATATGACAGAGAGAGAAAGAGCACAAGTAGACAGTCGGGCAGAGGGAGAGGGAGAAGCAGGCTCCCCACTGAGCAGGGAGCCCGATGGGTGGCTTGACTCAGGACCCTGGGATCATGACCTGAGCCGAAGGCAGACGCTTAACGACTGAGCTACCCAGGCGCCCCTAGTGTGTGGGTCTTAAGAGAGGTAACACTTGTAAAACACTTCGCATGGTGCCTGGCCAACAAAAGTGAGGTGAAAAAATAAAATAAATGCACTGAGACTGGTTGCTTCTTGCTTATTCATTTTGGTTACTGCATGGTGAGGAGGGAAGGGCATTATTCTGGCTTCCCAGAGTCCTGTGTCCAGCCGTGGGTCTGCTTCTCAGTCAGAAGCTGGCAAGAGGCTAGCCCATTGCGCATTCTGGGTTTCCATTTTATCCTTTAGAAAACCAGTGTTGGCACCAACCTGATGTTTGTAGCTTTCTTGTAGCTCAGAGGTGATCCTGTAAGCTGCTTCAGGTATTTCCAATATTCTAGGAAGCCTGCTAGCTATTTTATAGGTAGTCTAAAGAAAAAGCTAGGAAATATGACACATTTCTTATCATGTCATCCCTTGGTTTAAAATCCTCCGAGGCTCTGCATTTCCCTTGGAGTAAAGGGAGTGTCTTTCCAATGTCTGACACAGCCTTCTGCCATGTCCCCTTCAGCAACCTCTCTGGGTCATCTATAAACCTGTCCTTGGATTCTGTCCAGCTGCACTGAGCCTGTCTGTCCCCTTGACACTCCGAGTACACTTTGCTGTTCTCACTTTTGCTTAGAATGCTCATTTCCCCTGACACCCAGTGGCTCACTCTTCGCTCCTTTGACTGGCACTTTCTCCATGAATCCTGTGCTGACGACTCTATCTTAAGTTATAGCTTACCCTCCTCACGTTCGCCACCCCTCTGCATATTTCCATGGATGTGGCTCTTTTGCTGTGTTTCTAACAATTCTTATCATATTATAATACACAATATAATTTACTTATTATTTTCTTGTAAATTTGTTTTGATGTTACTTTCCCAGTAGAATTGATGCTACTCAAGGACCTGGAATTTTTTTTTCTTAACCTTTTGCTCACGGTCTTATCCCACATACCCCAAACAATGCCTGTCACAAAGCAGGCACTCACTATATGCATGATTGTTAAATGTTAAATGAATATATAAATTTTGGCTGGGATTCTATTGACTCATTCTGATTTTATTTCTTGAAGAAACTCTTTTTTTTTTTTTAAAGATTTATTTATTTATTTTAGAGAGGGAGAGGGAGAGCATGAGTGGGAAAGACAGGGGGAGAGGGAGAGAGAATCTTAAACAGACTCCGTGTTGAGTGCAGAGGTCTTTGTGGGGCTCAATCGCACGAGCCTGAGATCACGACCTGAGTCTGACACTCAGCCGACTGTGCCACCCAGGAACCCCTCTCTTGAAAGAAACTCTTATTAGAAATTTTAAATATAACATGTGGAAATTAATTATTACTTAATAAATATACTTTGCTTAATAGACACAATCTTTCAAATAGAACATAAGTGAACATTGGTGAAATCATAGACTCTTGGTGGTGAATACTGTAAACAAAGGCATCTTCTAAAAACCCATTTGGGATCTAAAGTTTCTTAGAAGTGTGTGAATGTGTGCTGTGGGGAGTGTCCAGGGGAGTCCAGAGTTAGTGATTTCTGAGCAGAGCTCACCATATTGAGCTCTGCAGCCCCAGTATTGAACATAGTAGTTGCTCAGTAAATCTCTGTGGATTTGTTTCAAACTGAGCATAAGATGAAAATATTGTCTCGAGAAATTTTTTTTTAACTGGAACTGAGTACTTAAGGGGAAATACTTTTATTATTTCATTAAGTAAGAGAAGACAAGGAGACACAGTATTTATGCCCTGATTACCTCTCCCCACCAACTTGCTATTTATCTCCATGGGGAAACTAGAGGCAATAATTAGAGAATTAAACCTCCCTCCCTTCCTCAGTCAGGCAGTGCACACAATCACTTGCCATTTGTTATTTATTTTCCAGATGAAGGAGTTTATTTTCTTTCTTTCCTTGGGGCCCCAGCTGGCTGACCTAGAGCAGCCTCCAGGTTTGGCTGAAAGGAGTCTCCATTTTCATTCTCCTCAGCACCTCGTCTACTTTTGGGCAGGTAAAGAAATATGGCAGAGTCTTTGGTGAAATCTAATCCTCATCTGCCTCAGAGAGCAATGGATGGGGGAGCTCTCATGGATAGGGGAAGGTTCTTTCTCATCCCTGAGACACACTCATCTCTTTAGACCTTCATGATTGCTGCTGCCAACAAGGCTGTCTTCAGAAACTGTGGATCTTAATTTCATATGTGTCTAAGGCGGATCTAAATCCACACATTTGTTCCCCATGGTACAACTGAGGCAGGCAAGAATGGATAGCAGGGCTCCCAGATCACAGTAAGGAATTAACCCCAGACAGCTGTGTACTACTTGGCATTTTGGTTTATAAGATCCCTGCTACCTGACACAGCCTTGGGTCTCCCTCAGGCTTTGCCCACATCCACACACTTCTTGAGGCAAGGGTCAATTTCTCCCACCTTCTTTCAAATCTGTTTAGCTATATCAAAATCTTAGCTAAAAAGTGAGCTCAGAAGAAAATGAGATTCCTTCTTTCCTGCCCATCTAAGCCTTGCCTTATAAGGCTTGGATTTGTATACCAGAACCCACCTTTTCTGTGATGTCTAAAACTGGGAAAGACTATACCTTTAGGGATGATAATGTTTTTCTTTTCCTGGATGTGAACTTATTACCTAGTCCCATTAGTAAGCTCTCCTGAACACAGTATGACAAGCCCAACCTTCCTACAATGGATACCTTTCTGTGCCTCAATATCTTATATGCAAAATGGAGCTAAACTGGTATTGCATAGGTTATTTTGAGGACAAAATGTGAAACACTTAGAAAAATGTCAAGCATATAGTAAATGCTATCTAAATTCTAAGTGTTATTATATCTTCAGGATTAAGTAGAAACAGCCCAAATGTAAGCTGGGACTTTGTATGGTCCAGGCTTTGTGAGGAGTTGCATTCAAAGTAGCATAGATTGATAACCTAAAAATAATTCAAGGTAATTCAAATCTTTAATCCTTATCTTTAGAAATTTCCAGAGATAGGCAAGAAGTCAACACCACAAGGATGGAGACTGTAGTTGGCAAACACATTCTGAGATTTAGGTATTTAGACAGCAAATCCCAGAGCCAAGCTGATGATATGTAGTGCTGATAGATGTAATAGGAGGCATGTGCAGAGACAGTATAAATTATGCATCTTGGAATAGAGTGACAACCATAGTAATAGCCAACATTTATTCAATGCTTACTATGTGTCAGATTCTGTGCTAAGATCTTTACATGCATTATCTCATTTAATATTCACAACATCATAATGAGGTAGGTACTATTAATATTCCTTTTTTAAAAAAGATTTTATTTTATTTATTTATTTGAGAGAGAGAGAGAGAGAGAGATAGAGCATGAGTAGGGGGAGGGTCAGAGGGAGAGAGAGAGAAGCAGTCTCCCCACTGAGCAGGGGAGCCTGACGCAGTGCTCGATTCTAGGACCCTTGGGACCATGACCTGAGCCGAAGGCAGACGCTTAACTGACTGAGCCACCCAGGCGCCCCATACTATTAATATTCCTATATCACTAATCTGCCTGTTTTATAAATAAGAAAGCTAAAGCCCAGAAAGTTTAGCTTACTAAACCAAGGTCACACAGCTTCTAAGTGACAGGGCTGGAAATTCACATTGAATGTCTGGGGGTGCCTGGGTGGTGCAGTCTGTTGAGCGTCTGACTCTTGGTTTTGGCTCAGGTCATGATCTTGGGGTCCTGGATCAAGCACCGTGCTTGGCGTAGAGCCTGCTTGGAATTCTTTCTCCTCTGCCCCTCCTCTCTGCTCTCTCTCTCAAATAAATAAATAAATAAATAAATAAACAAATAAATCTTAAAAACCAAAAAAAAAGAAAATATGTCTGTCTGATTTAGGAACCAAACTGCGCAATGAAGAGTCAGGTCATTATAGTACCAATCAGACGCCAAACTCAAAGGGCTGAAGCTGAAATGTGTCAACAGAGAGCAAAGTGCAGAATGGTTCTTGAAGATGCTGAGCAACCTCTGTGAATTTTCTCCTTTCATACACATTTTGACATCCTCTTTGGATGTAATGTTGATCTTCAAAGCAGCAATACTCCATGCAATGGCTGGGGAAAAGATTTTAGAAGTCATGGCATTTGTCTTGTTTGTTTCCTTCATTCATTCTACAAACATTTAACCTATGTGCTAGGATCCAATTGTGTACGGGGACTACAGATTTAAACAGAGTCCTTGTCACTAAGGAGTTCACAGTCTGGTGTAGGAGACCAACATTTACAAAATGTAGTTCTTTTTTTTTCCCCCGAAGATTTATTTATTTATTTAGAGAGGCAGAGGAGGGGCAGAGGCAGAGGGAGAGAGAAAATCTTGAGCAGACTTCCCGCTGAGCATGGAGTCTGATGCAGGGCTCAATTTCATGACCCTGAGATCATGACCTGAGCTGAAACCAAGAGTTGGATGCTCAACCAACTGAGCCACCCAGGTACCACACAAAATGTAGTTCTTTATGAGAATGGAAACTTGGTCTGCTTGAGGGAGTAAAAGATGACTTCCTGGAGGAGGTGACCATTGAGATGGTTCTTAGAAAAGAGGAGGAATTTTTCCAGTGCCTAGAGGGTGGAGAGGAAAGAATTCCAGGCACAGAAAATTGCACTTCCACTTATTCTTTTCCCAAACACATGCTGTTATCTCCCATCCTCTCAAAATGTTTGGATATTTGCTAAATATGTTTCTTGCCAGAGGCAATGCAGATTTGCAAAGGACAGCATTGATTGATTGGGTCTCAGGTTCTCAGCAATCAGGAAAAGTGTGGCATCGGTAATGTTTTACTCAGACTTCCAAAACACATGCTAACCACATGCTCCCTCTCCCCAGCTCCAACCCCTGCACGGAGGCATCCTGACCCTCATATTTTCCTGCCTTGCTTTTGCCTTGGGAATCTAGGATTCAGTAGGTGCCTTTGCTTTTCTGACACACTCTTCCATTAGCTACTTTTTCTATTCCAGCTAATGCCCTTCTCAACTTTGGCAGGTGTCCAAGCCTCGTTGTTCTCCCTGCACGGGGAAGCTGAGCATTGCTCTGTAAATTATGCACCAGCCCCACGATGTTTGGGGAAACTGTGGACCCATTTTGTCTACATGGAGGTAAATTATTTAGCAATGGTTGTGTAAATGATTCAGAGGTGATGGTGTGAAGCCTGGCTTTGGAGCAGCCTGGCTTGGGAAATGTGATTGACCTTGGCATGCAGGGGATACAGCTCCCAGGCAGAGCTGGGCACATTTTATCTATTCTCTGACCCCTGTGGGCTCGATGCCCTGTGGGTTCGATGCCCTGGCCTGTCTTCAGACAGTGTCCCATATTCATAATCATTATAGTTTAAAACCTATGATCTCATTTGGTGCGTGCCTCACTTCTGCAGGTGCAGAGGTTTAAAATAATGTGGTCTAGTGAAACAAGCTGCGTCTGGACAAACTTGAGCATGTGTCCTGCAGTTTTCCCTCCTGTAAATTGGGGGTAATAAAAGCAACTGTGAATGGGCAATCTTTCCACTCGAATTGTTAATAGAAATTACCCAGCCAAGCCAGACTCCTCACTGTCCTACCCACCCCAGTCACTGGAGCAGTGCTCCCAACTGGGGATGTGAGACCCTCCCTCCTCAATTACTCAGAACTAAGTCCTAGAAGTCATATTTGATTCACCTCTCTGCTGCAGCCCCCTAGTTAATTTATTTACTAGTCCTGTCTGTTCTGTGTCCGAAATGTGTACCCAGTGGGGTCATTCTCACTAGCCACGCTGCCAGCCCCCACTGAAGCCTCCATCCGTTCAGGTATGTACCAAGAAGCCTCCTTGCTCTTCTTCCTGCAGCTGCCACCATGCCTCCAGCCCTGTGTGACCTCTATCCAACAGGCAGGAAGTTCTTTCAGAACCAAAAGAAGGAAATCCTGCCATTTGTGATGACATGATGAACCTCAAGGTCATTAGTGAAGTGAAATGAGACAGCCACAGAAGGACAAATACTCCGTGATTTCACTTATCCAAGGTGCCTAAAATAGTCAAACTCATGCAAGTGAAGAGTGGAAAGATGGTTGCTAGGGGCTTGGAAGGAATATGGGAATTGCTAATTAACAGGTATAAAGTTTCACTTGTGAAGGATGAGTAAGTGCTAGAGGTCTGCTCTACAACATTGTGTACATAGATAGCGATACTGTATTATGCATTTAAAAGTCTATTAGGATGTAGTGTTCCATGATTCATTGTTTGTGTATAACACCCAGTGCTCCATGCAATACCTGCCCTCTTTAATACCCATCACCGGGTTAACAGACATCAAAAACTAATGATGTACTGTATGGTGACTAACATAACATAATAAAATAAAATAAAATAAAATAAAATAAAATAAAATAAAATTGTTTTAATAATATAAAAAAATAAAAGTCTATTAGGAGGGTAAATCCCATGTTAAGTGTTCTTACCAAAATTAAAAAAACTAAATAAAAATAAATAAACTAGATATTATCCCTCCCCTGCTAAATAACCCTTTGATGGTGTCCCATTATTCTTTTTTTTATTTAAATTCAATCAGCAAACATATAGTACATCATTAGTTTCAGATGTAGTGTTCAACAATTCATCAGTTGCATATACCACCCAGTGCTCATCACATCATGTGTCCTCCTTAATGCCCATCACCCATTTATCCCATATCCCCAACCACCTCCCCTCGAGCAACCCTCAGTCTGTTTCCCAGAGTTAAGAGTTAAGAGTCTCTAATGGTTTTTCTCCCTCTCTGATGACTTCCCATTCAGTTTTCCCTCCCTTCCCCTATGATCCTCTGCCCTGTTTCTTATATTCCACATATGAGTAAACCATATGATAATTGTCTTTCTCTGATCGACTTATTTTGCTCAGCATAATACTCTCTAGTTCCATCCACATCAATGTAAATGATAAGTATTCATCCTTTCTGATGGCTGAGTAATATTCCACTGTATATATATACACCACTTCTTTATCCATTCATCTGTTGATGGGTATCTCAGCTTCTTCCACAGTTTGGCTATTGTGGACATTGCTGCTATAAACATTGGGGTGCAGGTGCCCCTTTGGATCACTACACTTGTATCTTTGAGGTAAATACTTAATAGTGCAATTGCTTTTGATCACCTACAGGTCTACATGGCCCAGCTCAGGTCCAGTTTTCCCTCCTCTACACTGATGACACTGGCCTTGGGATTCTAGAACTTTCCAAACATGTTCTCACTTGAAGACTTTTGCTTTTGCTGGCTTTTCTGCCTGGACTTAGCCTCCTCAGTCTTGGCTGGCTCCATTTCAACATTCTGGTGAAATGTTAACTCCTGGTGGGGCTTCCCTGACAACCCATTAACACTCTAGCTGCTTTATCTTCTTCATGTTGCTCATCCCTACCTTCACTGATGATACCAAGCTGCCCACTGGCTTACTTGCCATACCTTCCACCAGGAAGGGTGCTCTTTGAAGGACCAAACCTTTCAGTCTTATTCACTGTGGTAGCCCCAAGTAGGCTTGTCAGATAAAACACAAGACATAAAGTTAAATCTGAATTTCAGATAAACAATGAATACATTTTCATTATAAAAACTAACAGCATGTGACATACTTACACTGAAAAAGTATTTGTTGTCTTCATATTATTATTTGTTGAATCTGCTAGCCCTGGGCCCAGGGCCTGTCCCAGGGCTGGCATCTTCATTGGTGCTTGCTACATTTTTGTTCAAAGAAAAAATAAAAAGAAGAAAGAAATAGTAAGAAAAATAGTCATAAAACAAAACCTGCAGACTGAATTCCTTGTACCTTTTGCCTTTGTGTTCCTAGCACCTTGTCAATGCTTGACCTATAACAGATGCAAAGTAAGAATGTACTAAGTAAATGGGAAGGAGTGGGGTGTCTAGTGTGCTTTTCTCCTTCATGTCATATTGGCAGTCTCATCTTGCAGTTGGAGAAACAGGAGCAGAGAACAGGAGCCTTTTCCAGAGTCAAACAGTGAGGATAATTTTGGCTGAATACAGCTGAAAACAGCTTCTGGAAGGGGGCTTACATTAACAAAAACTTCTTTGCCTCACCCATAAAAGAAGCTGTGTAATGATGGTCTAGGCCTTTGGTGATGAGATAGGATGGTGGCTTTGAGACCAGGCTTCAATCTTTCTCCTGCACAAGCCTCTAGAGCCACTTCTAACTTCAAGTTCACTGCATGGTCCTAAAATGGCTGCCAGAAAAGCCAGTGGATGGAAGCTGTCATTGCGTCCACATTCCAGGCAGGCAGCAGGCACAAGCAGGCGAGGACAAAAGATCATTCACCCCATCCCTCTAAGAAACCTTGCTGAAAGCCTCTCATAACACAACCTCTTGCATCTCATTGGTCAGAACTTTGTCTCATGACCACTCCCAGCTGTAAAGGAGCTAGAAATATTGTCTTGATTCCAGGTGGTCATATGTGCTTTGTTAAAAAGGGGGTCTGTTCTTATTGAAGAAAAGGATGATGCAGGGGAGCAATGAATAGCCTTTGCCACAGCTAGAGAGAGGTAGACGGATTCCTAGTGTGTCCTCAGTTTGCTGTACCATGTGTTGCTCACATAGTCTTATAAGTGTGGAGACAGGGCTGGACCCCAGACTCCTGTCCATGTGACCTGGAGACTTCTCAGATCCT
Organism: Phoca vitulina; assembly: GCF_004348235.1. Lineage (NCBI taxonomy): Eukaryota > Metazoa > Chordata > Mammalia > Carnivora > Phocidae > Phoca > Phoca vitulina. Next base: position 5,293,344 of record NW_022589706.1, read on the forward strand.
TTGGCTGCCGGGCCTTCTGTAGCATGGACCAGTGCTTGAGTGGTGGGGGTCAGAGCCTGGCATGTGGACCTTTGTGTTAATCTGAGACCATCTGTGTTGAAGAGATCACAGTGTATTCACAGTCTAACGGACACTGTGGAGACCCAGAAGGGGTTTATACTGCTGGAATTAATATACAGAGACAGAACTAGGGATAAGATGGTGCTAAAGAGTCAGACAAAAGTCAAGGAATGTGTCTGATCCATTGTTCCAGGATCCCAATAGATCTCAACATACTGAAGCAACAGTAGGAGCATAATGAGGCAGAATTGAACAGGAATCAAATGGCCTACACTTGGGTCCAAAAGAAAACCAGCAAGACAGACTGATGTGACTCAAAACCAGCAGGATAAAGAACCATTGAGGTGCTTTCATTGGTGGCAATATGACCCATGCTGGAGTAGGGAGATACTTTGTTCGTGCCCTATTGTCAGTAGCACAGGACTGAAGTGAGGGAGGTGACAGCCGTGCTCTGTTGTGCACGGATTACCACACCTGTAATATTGCTTTTGGTTCTGGGCTCTCCACTTCAAAGGAAAATGACAGACCAGAGTTTTAAAAGAAGAGCAACCTGGATGGGATTGAAGAACCCTGCCTGTCTGTTTAACATTTTTATCAATCACTTGGGTCATGCCGGTTTATCAAATTTCTGGATTACTCTAGTCTGACAGAGGCAGCAAATACAGTGACTGACAGAATCAGTCAGGAAGAACAATGGAGAAAAGTCAACCTATGAAATTGAAAATGGATTAAGGTAAAGTCCTGAATTTTGGTCAAGCAATCAATTGGTCAAGAAGGGGATGAAGGAGACAGGGCTCATTAAGGTACCATTTTGTGCATGCGTGCGTACAGGCGCCACTAGGTGGTGAGCTACCAAGAGGCCTCTGCCCAGGACTGACCTTCATGACTTCTCCCCAGCCCAGGGGTTTGACCTCGGCTTTGGGGAATCATATGCTCCAAATGTTCCAGAGCTTTCTGGTCCTGAGGAGAACAACTTATGCTAACAATGCTTACAGAAGACTGAGGAATAATAAGAACTGATGCCAAATGTACTGATCTTTAACATCAAATATCCTTTTCCTTGCAGGAAAACAACATGGGGAACCAAATAATACTCCTAAGGCTTTTTGAGGTAGATGGAATGGAAAAAGGGATGTGAGTAATGTTATTTGAACACTTGGTGATGTCATGTTGAAAGAGCCTAATGCATGCTTCTTTCTAATGTGGATGTTCCCACACTGGAAACATCCAGATAACCTCTAGATATGTCAGGTTGCAAGCAACTTTTATAGGCCTTGGAAATCATTTTGTCTCTTTAAGATGATTTGGCCAAGTTCTGTTTTATTCTTTTACTTACTGATATTTTCTACAGTTCTTAGGAAACAACCTTATTTCCTTTTTCCTCTAGAGCTGGGGTGCATCAGCTTGCCCTTTCCTTTGCTCTGAGGCTCCAGGGTGGCATGGGAAGAGAGAGTGACCCGGAAGGGTTAAGCTCATTAGTACTTCATTGCTGTCTACCCCCAGAAAACTCAAAGTCACTGTCCCCCAGGCATTTTTCTGGAGGAAAGGAACTTTCCCTGCTTTCCAAATCTGCTATCCTTTAAGGGTAGACTGCCAGATACCCTTAATCAGTGCTCTGCACTGGTCTAGCCTCCTGGGCGAAAATGCAAACAATCCCAATGCATTGGCTTTGACTCTTCCCCATGCCCCCTTCCCCAGTGGGTGGCCATTTGTATTCATTCACATGTCCGAAAGGATTCCTCCTTCCATCCTCTATTTATTGATATTCTTGTCATCTCTCCCCTAGGAGCTCTTGTCATCTCTCCCCTGAGATCTCAGTGAGAAACAGATGGGACACTCACATTAGGGTAATTTGAGAAGAATTTAATAAGGGACTATTTGCAAAGCTGGAAGAAGGGTTTAGGGAAAGCACAAAGTCTAATACTACAGGGCTATGAAATATAGTTGCCATTGTAAGTCTGAAGGTGTGAGGAGAAGGGAAAGAGGATCAGGAGCCAGGGGGCCTGTGTGGAATGAAGCTTATAGCAGGACGTCTGACCTTGGACAAAACCAGACCATGGCAGTCCCATAGCAATGGTAATAAATGTTACACTCCTGATTGCTTCTCTCTTTTCAAACTCCTGTAGATGTGCAACACTGGCCAGTTGTAAGTCATTGGGCAAGGGAGCCCATTAGTGTTGTCTAAGGAGTTCAGCCTCTGAGGGTATGGTAGAGTGGAAAAAGGTGGAGAGTGGATTCAGGGGGGCAACCAGAAGAATCCAGTAAAACCACTGAAGGCTGGACTTTGTGGTCAACATCTTTATCTTCTTGCTGTCCCACCTGCGTATAGTAGGTTTGTAGCAGTTCACTTGATTATAAGTTTCTCTCAGTAAGAGCCTGATCTTTGGACTCCTGTATTTTGGAGCCCAACACAGTCCCCCAAAGATGATTCATAGATGTTTATGGGATGCTTGGTGAGTGAGTGAGTGAATGAATGAATGAATAGAATGAAGTGATCTCAATGTGAATTTGTCCTTATTTTTTCTCACTACTGTGCTCTCTGGAGGCAGCCACTTCCCTGTTTCACCTGTGGACCCCTAGGAGCAGTTCCTGTTAATGAATTTCTGTATCACCCTCCTGTACCTAGACTGACCTTCTAATGAGGTCTTGAGAGGATTTGCTTCTATCATAGGAGTGTCATCAAGGAGCTCTTGTGCGGGACACAACTTCTGCTCTTGGGATGCCTCACTTTTCAGCAGATAGGACTCTGCAACAGGTACTTAGTTCTTGTCCTTCCTCAAGGTTCCTGGAGGAAACCATCTCTGTTCACTTTAGGCAGATGGGATCGCTTTCTCCCTGCTATACTCCCATTGGGTGAACTGTTAAACATTTCATCTGTCATGTTCTAGGCACTGTGCTAAGACTTGGGAATGTTCAGGTGGATAAGACATAGTTGGATACAAGAGACAAAGAACAGCAGTCCAGAGGGAGAGAAGACAAGTAATAGGTAATTATTATAAGTGTGATAAGTGCTATGTTGTAGGAAAACCAGGCAGTGTGGAAGCACAGATGAGGAGAATTAAACCCAACCTGGAGGTTCAAGGAAGTATTTCTGGGGGGAGGGTGGTGATGGTACCTGATCTTGTAGGATGGGAAAGAGCTAAGCAATGGAAAGTGAAAAATATGTTCCAAGCCAAGTGAAGAGTATGATAAAAATAAGAGATGCTTGACATAGCATGGTCAAATCTGTATTTGAACAAATCTGCATGAACAAAACTGTATTTTATTGTTAAAAGCTGAGGCATGGTGGGCTAAGATGCAGGGAGTTGGAAGAGCAGATAGGAGAAGGCTTCACAGGCTAAGCTTAAGAGTCATCAGGACCATGACGAGAGTGAGTGAATGAAGCATTTACTTCAGATGCCAAATTTAAAGAGGCTCTAAAAATTCAGTAATCAAGATAAAAATACCAAATTTTAAATAATAATGAGTCAGTCTTATTGATTTTTTTTTCCTCTTGCCTCCGGCTCCGATATGGCTCAGCATGGTACTGTTACCGATCTTGTCTTTATTGCATTGCATTATTATTTATCTCTTCAATAATCATTGCTGGGACAACTCTATATCCACATGCAAAAGAATGAAGTTGGACCTCTACCTCACACCATACACAAACATTAGCTGCAAGTACATCATAGTCCTAAATGCAAGGACTAAAACTGTAAAACTCCCAGAGGGAAACACCAGAATCAATCTTCATGATCTTGGGTTAAGCAATGATTTCTTAGACATGACACCAAAACCATAAGCAATACAAGAAAAGATTGATAAGTGGGAATTCAGACTGTTGTGCTTTTAAGGATACCATCAAGAAAGGAAAAGGATAACTCAAGGACAGGGAGAAAATATGCACAAATTATATACTTGATAAGGGACTTGTATCTAGAATATATAAGAAACACTTCCAATTCAGTGATAAAGGGACACATAACCTAATTAAAAACTGGGCAAATGATTTCAGTAGACATTTCTCCAAAGAGGATTTATGAATGGCTAATAATCACATGAAATAATGCTCAGCATCCTTAGCCATTTGGGAAATGGAAATCAAAACAACAATGAGATAGCACTTCACACTCACTAGAATGACTATAATAGAAAAGAGCGTTATAAATATTGGTGGGGATGTGGGAAAAGTGCAACCATTCTATGTTGCTGGTGATAATGTAAAATGGTACGGCCACTTTGGAAAACAGTCTGGCAGCTCCTCAGAAAGTCAAGCATAGAGATATTATGTGATCCAGCAATTCCACTCCTAGGTATCCCCCCAAGATAAATGAAAACATATGTCCACACAAAACTAGTACATGAATGTTGACCGCAGTATTCATTGTAGCCAAAAGATAGAAACCCCCCTGATATCCATCAGCTGATGAAAGGATCAATAAAATGTGTCAGATGCATACAATGGAATAATATTTGGCATGAAAAAAGGAAGGAACTACTGATCCATGCTGCAACACAGATGACCCTTGAAAAGATGCCATGTGAAGGAGGCCAGTCACAAAAGATCACATGTTCTGTGCTTCCATTTCTATGAAATGTCTAGAATATGCAAATATGTAGAGATATAATGTAGATTACTGATTGTTTAGGCCTGGAGAGATTGGCAAGGGTGCTGGAGAGTGACTGCTAGCAGGTACAAGGCCACTTTTGGGGATGGTAAAACTGTTCTAAAATTAGAATATGGTGGTAATAGTTGCACAATATACCAAACCATTAAATTATATACTTCAAATAGTGGGATGCCTGGGTGGCTCAGTTGGTTAAGCGTCTGCCTTCGGCTCAGGTCATGATTCCAGCATCCTGGGATCGAGCCCCACATCGGCTCCTTGCTCAGCAAGGAGCCGGCTTCTCCCTCTGCCTGTCGCTCTCCCTGTTTGTGTGCGCTCTCTCTCTCTCTGAAAAATAAATAAATAAAATCTTTAAGTAAAAACAAATAGGCAAACTTTTTTTTAGTTTGTAAATGGTATTACAATAAAGTTGTTTATATATTCTTCATCTTGATTTCTGAGTGTTTTGGCACCCCCTTAAGTTTTGTTCCTGGGGAAAGTGTCTCACTTGCCTCACCCTTGTGCAGACCCCAGGAGTTAGACTTCACTCTGTGGACTGTAGGAAACCTTTGGAGGGTTTAAAGCAGAGGATGGCCAGGTTTGCCTTTGGGCATTTGGCTTTGCTGCAGAGTGGAGGACAGCTAGAAGTGGACGATGGCAGAGGCAGGTCTTCCAGCTGGGTGACAGTTGTAAGATCTTCCTTCCTAATGCATGGACATGGCACAAAGAATGTGTCTGGATAACTGGTTAGGAGGGGAAATTGATGAACTTGGTTGAGAAGGAGGTCTCGGATAAGTCTCAGGTTTCTAGGTGGGTGACTTGGTGAATCTCAGTACACTGACTCAGGGATATATGTGAGATGATGACTTCAATGTTGAACCTGGTTGAGTCTGGGCTCCTCGTGAAGTACCCAGGAGATTATAAAACACCAGCTCATTATTATATTGTATTATCCCCCTGCTTAAACCTTTAAGGCAGTCTACCGCTCGTAGGATAAACCCCAGTTCCCTGTGGTGGCCTCCCAGGCCCTCATGGACCTCTGTCCACCTCTCCCTCCAGCTTCATCTCATTTGATCTCCCTCTCACTCCCTCAGGTCAGACACTCAGGCCTTCTTTCTGCTCCTGGAACATGCGAAGTCATGTCCTTCCTCTGGGACCCAACGCTCAATTCTTCTGCCTGGACTCTTCTTCCTTCAACGTTCTTCCCTCTTCTATTTCGAAGGACGCTATGATTACACAGGGCCCAGCCAGACAACCCAGGATAATCTCTCTACCTTAAGGTCAGCTGATTAGCAGCCCTAATTCTATTTTCGACCTTATTCCTTCTTTACCACATAACCCAACACGTTCACAGTTCTGGGAGTTAGGATGTGGACATCTTTGGGGGGCCAGTACTTTGCTTTCCACACCCAGCTTCCATCCTTCACTAGACTTTCACAATCTTCATTACCCTTTTGATTCATCTGTTTTTCTTACCCACTAGGATGAAAGCTCATGGGAATCTTCAGCCTGTTGACATAGGTAAAATCTTGAGGGTGGGTGGGAATGTGGAAGATAATGCTTCTCAAGCATGTCTGTCCATCAGAAGTTGTTCACTTGTTCATACACTCAACAATGTTTATGAATCATCTCCTCAGTACCAGACCAGTGAACAAGATGGACTACAGATGCCCCTTTCCTGGACCTTACATCTTTGTAGGGTGTCAAATAATATAGATGCCAGGGCCCCATCAGACACCCAAGCCACTTTGATGAAGGATGACTAATCACTAAATGGGAAGTTAGAATCATTCGAATCTATTTTTTTTCCCTACCAACTTGACCATCCTTCCAGAGCAAGAGTTTCCTTTGAACAGTGCTTCTAAAGCCATCTGTGGTGAAGGAAAAATTGTTATTTAATTTCCAATCCATTGTAGATTGATACTTTTGTACAATACAAAAAGTAAAAACAAAATACTAGAAAAAAATGAAATGTTGGTTGGTTGTCATGGCAGTGTTAAATGCCTGTAAAAGTTGCTAAAGTTAGTATAGTTTCTATACTAATCTTGTCATAGGCAGATGACAAACGTTTCTCAGAGTGGGCTCCATCCTGGGTCTCTTTGACTTAGTCTCAGTTTTTTCTCTGAAAATTGGGAAATCCTTTAAATATAGAGAGTTATTACGAGGAGATGATTGGATAATGCAAATCACCAAGGTCATTGTCTGGCTTAATAAGTGGTAGTTATTAATGTTCATGGCTATTATGCTTTAATATTTCTTAATAATACTGTAATATTCAATTTTTGGTGTCATAAAAACCAAATTGGAGTTCCTCTGATTCTTTAGTTTAAAGGGGCATCTTGCTAGCTCATCATAAAAACAATACAGATTTTGAGTATTTGTGCTTGGGATTTGTTTTTCTCTATAAACAACAATGCAGACAAAACATGCCTTTGAATACTGTTGATGAATAATAATCATTGAGAAACCCCATTTGCTTTTTAAACACCAGCCAGATGTTACCCTTCCCCACTGCAAACTGTGCCTACCCTCAGGCCCATTAGACAAAATGCTGGCTGTCACCAACTGACAAGGTCTGGGGATTGGCTCTTTTTAAATAGCCACAAGGTCATGGGGATTAAACGTTCTCCAGGGAGTCACAGGGAAAGTAGAATGTCAGCATCGCCTTTTTTTCCTTGAAGATGGCTTGGTGACATTTTCAAAAAGGAGGGACTGCTACTACCTGTCAGCACTGACTGGGGAACACAAGGTTAGATGCAAAGCGAGAAGGCTACTCACCACCTGGAGATTGGTGATGCTGCCAATGTAGTCTCATTCTGAGAGGCAGGGCTAACTGAGAGGGCAGGGAAACTCTTTCAAGGGCTGGAAAAGGGAGGGAGACAATGGCTGACAATGAGAAGCAACCTGGCAAGGGGAGAGAGCTAACACTGTGGCAATTGATGGTCCTGGGTCTGACTCCCAGTCCCAGTGTTTGCTGATCTTGTGACCTCAGCCTCATTCATTGCCTCTCCGACCACGGAACCTCCCTTAAAGGATCATCTGATGTTAGTGATGCTGTGCATGAGGGCCTGGGACATAGTGAGTGATCGGGGAGTCTAGCTATTACTGTTCCGGGATCCGTCACCCAAGCTAAATTCTTTCTCTGTTGGTCATCTTTTTAAACCTTTGGACGTGAATGACTCTAGTTAATGTTCGTGCATCTCAGATGCCTGCAGTTCCCTCAGTCATGCACGCTGGGTGTTCTGTCTCTAAGTCTATCTAGATATAAAAATCGTGATCCCTATCCGGGCGCCTGGGTGGCTCAGTTGGTTAAGCGACTGCCTTCGGCTCAGGTCATGATCCTGGAGTCCCTGGATCGAGTCCCGCATCGGGCTCCCTGCTCGGCAGGGAGTCTGCTTCTCCCTCTGACCCTCCCCCCTCTCATGTGCTCGCTCTCTCTCATTCTCTCTCTCTCAAATAAATAAATGAAATCTTTAAAAAAAAAAAAAATCGTGATCCTTAACAAGAAATGTGTGTGTGAGCATGTGTATGAGTATAAGTGAGTGTGTGAGTGAGTGTAGGCAGGCTGCGTGTGTGTGCTGTGTGTCTGGGAGTTTTTACTAAAGGTCTGTAGCATCACTGAGGAAGGGTCTCATTGTGCTGTGCTCCTTAGTCTACAAAACACCTTGTGTTGGATGTTTTGATTCCACAGTCTCCACCAGGCTGAGATGAAATCAGAAAGCTCAAGTCTCTTCTTTGAGAAGAAAAACGTGATATAAAAATCATGTATGTTTCCTTAACTGAATGGGAAGAATGGAGAGTGAGTTTTGCAGAGCGAGAACACAATAAGTGGATTTAAAAGTACTCGGTTTATGATGAAGCAGTGCTCCAAGTTGCCTTTCCTCGTGGTAATCCGAAAATGGAAAGATCCAAAATATTTATGACCCACTGAGTTAATCAAAGCACATTGTCAGCTGGCTAATCATCCCGTGGCAAAAGTGTCAGGTAAAATTAAGTTTGCCTCTTCTCTGTGCTCTATCACATGTTAGAGATCAGATAAGAACTCTCTGAACTCAGGGAGATGTTAGTTTAAATGAAAAATTAACAGAGCTTGTCTTAGCTGGCCAGGATCTAACCTGGTAACCCTGAGGACTAGGATAATGCCTGTATTTGTGAATCCTGGTCTGGAGAGTTGGAGTCATTGGTACATCTATCAAAGAAACCACCATATTCCAAAAAATCTGAGATACTACTGATTGCAAGACACACCACGCTTCTCCTTACCTCTAAGAAAGAAAGAAAAACCCCCAAATTGTCAAGTACTATTAACACCCCATCAGTTGTAAGGTGAATCCTGACTGCAAAGGCATTAAAGTGTGAAAAAAAAAATGTGCATCTTAGAATGGATAAACTACCATAGTGGTAATTGATAAATTGTTGTTGATTAGTTAATCTGTGCAAAGACCTCACCAAGCCTATTTTAATTTGGGCCCACTATACGTTTTGTAGATTTCACTTTGGTCCGTAAGGTCTTTCTCTCACCCTGCTTCAGGCTGCCAGCAGATAGAAGCACTGACTCTCCCATCTTCTATCTCGATACTAGAGGAAGTCTCATTTACTGAATTCTCATTACTTCTGGGGCTCCCCTCTCCCTCTGTATCCAAGGTGAAGCCTCCATCAGCGGATTTTCCTGCTAGGTTTTCTTTGGGGGAACTCCAAATTCTTCATCTCTTTATCAAGGAGAGCAAGTTCTTCCCAGGTTGTGTCCCTGGATTTATAAAGCCAAGACACCTGGGAGTTCAACAAAACAAAGTTCCCACAAGCAGAAAAATCTATTTTTTTTAGAAGGCGGCAGAGTAAGCATCTATTTTTAGTTGTACTTGTTCCTTGGAGCCTCACCCCTTAGCTGAAATACCTTGTCCACTATTTCCTCTAAAACAAAAACGCAGCATCTTTCAGAAGGGAGAGTCTTGTAATAGCTGCTAAGACACCCTTTCTCCAATGCCATGTCTCTGTGTATAGACAGAGTGTGTATATGTATGTGCAGCTGATAAACGAGAGAGTCTATGATGTACAAGGCAGGGCGCCTTTCCTGTATGGAGGGGAGAGGGTTCTACCTGAGGGGTGAAATCATTGCTTGTTTCCATCTTCTCTGCTAAGCCAAATAGGTGAAGCTTGCCTGGGAGACAGAAATTGCACTAGGGTGGGAGATACTTTCTTTGGTCAGGTAGAAAACACACATTTGGGTAATTTTTGGCTCGACATGCCACTGTAATTGGTACCATCAGCAGCTGATATGGATTGAGCACTTTCTGTGTGTGAGGCCCTGTGTGATGGAAATAGAAGCTATTCTAACTCACACTCCACATATCAGAAATGGAGGCTCAAGGTTATTAGTAACTTGCTCAAGATCACACAGTATGTTGGAGAAAATTAATGATGATGATGGTGATAATTTTGGTTCCCTCATAACAGAGTCTAGGTAGTTAGGAAAGCACAGGTCTCCAGGTGCCTGGGTGGCTCAGTCGGTTAAGTGTCTGATCTGACTCTTGATTTGGGCTCAGGTCATGACCTCGGGGTTGTGGGATCGAGCCCCTTGTCGGGCTCTGTGCTGAGCATGGAACCTGCTCAGGATCCTCTCTCTCTCCCTCTGCCCCTATCCCACCCCCCTCCTCTCTCCCTCTCTCTCTAAAAAAAAAAAAAAAAAAAGGCATGGGTCTCCTGGGGGGGTGTTTGTGACACAAATTTGGAACCACTCCTGGAATCACAAAGTGCTTTAGGAGACCTGAGCCATGGATTGAAGCCTGGTTGCAGTGGCTTCAGAGGGAGATGATTGCTCTGGCCTTCTTTGTAGAGGATTTCTTATCTGGGGATCTGGGGACTGTGGGTCAGGGAGAATAACACTGGCTCTCTCGTGGACTCTTTAACACTTTAAATTTTACTTTCCATCATGCAGCCTGGCACAGAACACACATAAATCCCTCCTTCTACTTCACAACTCTAGTGTATTTTATAATTTTGCAACTGTAAAAATGAGTAAATACAATTAAAAATGCAGAGTGAAAAACAGTGCTCCTATAACTGATTATAAGTCAACTGAATCTCATTATTAAAGGATATAATGATCCTAATTAATATCCTGGTTTTCTGGTCTTTCCATAAATCAGTAGGCTATCACCTAGTGTTTTGCCTTCCTAATTTTAGTATCAGGTCTGATTCAGAGGTAGATGGAGCCCACTTTGCTCCTTCTTGACCTTGAGGTTACTCAAGGGATTCTGTGGTATGGCATAAACAGAGCGAAGGTAGGGGTGCCTGGGTGGCTCAGTGGGTTAAGCGTCTGCCTTTGGCTCGGTCATGATCTCAGGGTCCTGGGATTGAACCCCGCATTAAGCTCCCTGCTCAGCTGGGAGTCTGCTTCTCCCTTTCCCTCTGGCCCTCTCCCTGCTTGTGCTCTCTCATTCCCTCTCTCTCTCAAATAAATAAATAAAATCTTTTTTAAAAAAAAGAAAAGAGGGAAGGTAGCTACCCTGCAATTGTTGCGAGTACAGCATAATGTATAAACTTGTCAGATCACTGTGTTGTATATCTGAAACTAATATAACTATTGTATGGCATCTATACAGAAATAGAAAAATTATTTTAAAAAAAAGAGCAAAGGGCTGTGAGTCAGGACCTTTGTCCTGGCCGAGTCCCTGCTCTGGCCCTCCATGTGGGCTCGGGGGTCAACCTGGGGACCAACAGCCCCTGATAGCCAGGTGGGCTTTGGGAGAGTGGGTTTCTATGGGCTTTTTGGAGAGGTGACAAAGGAGAAGCAGGTTTGGGGGTCAAAAATCATGGTATGGAGCATTTGGAACCTGATCTTTCTTCACGATATTTATGAGCAAATGTATAATCAGGACTGGACCTTGGGAGAGGGGTCTGGCAGGGTCTTGGGGGCAGATGGGGGAGAAAAGAAGTATGGAAGGCAAGCAGAGAATGCCACAGGGATTTCTGCTTAAGGCTCCCTAAGGTCTCCCGCTGAGGCCAAATACATCACTTAAAAGGCTGAATAGTGTCACCTCCTACTGCCACCTTTGCCTGCCAGAAAAGAATGAGATACACATTCAGCATAATAGCCCTAGTCTTGTCCCCAGGGATCTACATTTTGTGTTACCTCCTTCTCTCCCTTCAGGGAAGATGGCCCATCTGCTTGATAAGGAAATTTGTACCATTGCTCATTTGCCTACAGACATGAAGCTTCAGGTGAGATGTGGGCTTTTCTGTTGCTTTCTAAATATGTCCAGCTGTTGAGACGGGTGCCTACGGGGAAAACATGAGCTAAGATGCACTAGTGCTTCAAAGGGCCGGGTTAGAGTCCAAAATGAGGGAGATGAAGCTGGAGTGGTTGATTTAGGATTTGCTGGAATTGTGTGTTAGGGGATTTCATAAGAACTCCAAACGGCTTAAAGGGGAAAGTGCTTGAGAAAGGGGCAAGGCCTGCCCGTCCTCCTCAGTGCCAATGGTCTCACACTTGCCTCTGACTGCCTGCTTTTCCACTAATAGAGACCTGATCGTCATCATTAATGTTAATAACTCCTTATCCCTGTAAAACACTTGACATGATTTTGATGATTACACATCCCATAATAATCCAGGGAAGGAGACTAGTAGATAGTCATTAATCTCCTTTTACAAAGAGGGAAACTGAGACCCAGAGAGAGTAACGCTCTGCCCAAGAACATGCATTCAGTAAGTGACATGGCTGAGATTAGAGTGGCCACACTCCCCTTCTCTTCACACCCAGTGCTATTGTCCTGGTTCGAGCCTCATTCTTTCTCATTTAGATCATCACAATCCCACTTCCAGTCCTTTGCCTCTTTAATATTCCGTGTACACTTCGGTAGAGTTATCTTCCTATAACAAGGCTTAAATCATGTCTGCTGTCTTCCTTCAAAATCTTTACTATCTCCCCACATCCTACTACCAAAGGTCCAACATCTTTGAGAGATGTGCAGAGCCTTTGATAATCAGGTCTCAGCTGATGTACTTGAGATATTCTAGCAATACTGCGCTACCCATTGTTAGCCAAACACACCTACCTTCTTAGTCTATCCAAGCATTTGCTTGTGCTCTTCCTTCAGCATGGAGCACTCTTCCTTCTTTCTCTAATTTAAATCTGCCTCTTTTATGGAGTCTTCCCTGATTACCCCAGTCCACATCAATAGCTCGTTTCTTTTGTGTTGCTGTACTTCCTTATAGTCTTGTTTTACTCTACTCTGTGTTCTAGTTCATAGTGGCCAAGCCTGAACTTCTCCACATTTTGAATTCTTTGAGGGAGGTCAAGAATCGCCTTGCTCTTCACTCATGCCCATGGTAAATACGCAGGGAACACTTATTTACTGAAGAAATTTATTAGTAGGACATACCAATATCCCAAGAAAGTCAACAAGCAAGCAAATATATTGAGGGTTGCACTTGTAGAGAAATGGACCACTTGGGGCTCTATAGAACAATGGTTCCACACATTGCTTGTGCCCTATGCCTAGCTTCCTGTCTGGCTGCAGAAAAGTGATCTGGACTACTTGTTGAAGATATTGATTCCTGGGCTCTTATTCCAGAGCTTTTTATCTGGGAATGTGAGCTTTAATAGATTGCCCAGGTGACTGTATGCTAAACGATGCTTAAGAGCCACTGGTACTGAATGTGTGAATCTTTAAGAACGTTTTGATCTGTAAAATGAGTAAAGTTGGCTATAGATAGGCTACATTCATTCATGAGACTGGGACCACTATTTTTGGATACTTTTCTTAGCCACGAGTCCCTGAGGCTTAAAACTGGTTCTGTAGTGTTGTGTCCCACCAGGAAGAATATAAGTGGCTTCCTGATGGGGGCAGGAGGATGCTTTGATTTCAGTCTTCTCACTATTTTGACTTTTCCCTGTTTCCTGATTCTCACCTCATCCTTTTGATTTCCTGAGTCTTGTTGATTTTTTACTGTCTGTCATGTTTGCATATCCTTTTTTTTTATCCTCAAAATGCCACCAAACTGCTTGTTTGATGAACACATCTCCTTCCTCCTGTACAGAGAATCTTCCTTTCATTGGTTTCATATTCCTGTCTTCTCCCTTTGATCCATTGTTATCCAAGTCTTGGCATTTTTCCTGACATCCAGGTGTCATCTAGTGTAGCCAACTCTATGAAACCTCATGTGAATCTTTTCAGAGGAAGATCTGCTGGGAGTGTTGCTTCATATATTAAATATCTCACCTCAAAGTTAGATGAAGCAATACATCAGGGTAGGTGTCTATGGGTGTTCTGCACACTCATCAGTATATCACTGCACACTCTGCTCTGCACACTCATCAAGAAGTTCAAATTGGGTTTTCTTATTATTGAAGAAAGAATATATCCTTTGCTTTTATGTACTTAGTATAATTGACCATAGAGGACTATTTGCACTATAAAAAGCCCAATGACAATACCAAGAACCACAACTTCTTTTATTCGTAGCATTGCCATCAGTATTAGTATTAATATTACCACTTCTATTATTTCTATCATCACCAAAATTTATTGAGTGATTGTTATGTTGGGAATACTCAGAAAACATTATGAAGCAGGAATTACTATATAACATTTATATTTGTGGAAACTGTGGCTCAGAGAATTTGGGCATCTTGCCCAGGGTCACACAAATGGTAAGCAGGGGAGCTAAGACTCCTCATACCTCCTCTGTCTGACTCCAGAACCTATATATTACCCTTTTTTCCTGTCCTTTTCATGATACAAACATAGACTTGTTTCCAGAGGGTTGTACACTGTAAAGTTACAGTTGAGGTCTGGTAAGAAACAGAATTCAACTCAGATGGTTCGACTGAAGAAACTTTAATGAAGGGATGACTTATGAAGGTGTGGGCAGAATTAACAAAACAACGTGGAGTATTGGGGTGGCCCTTGGGGACCTTATCACTATCTTCGGGACTGCAAGAACCTAAACATATAACATTAAAATCAACAGATTTTTTAAAAATGAGCTTCTTATTTTTTTAAAAGATTTTATTTATTTATTTGACAGAGAGAGAGAGAGAGAGAGAGAAAGAGCACAAGCCGGGGGAGCAGCAGAGGGAGAAGCAGCCTCCCTGCAGAGCAAGGAGCCCAATGCAGGACTTGATCCCAGGACCCTAGAATCATGACTTGAGCTGAAGGCAGACGCTTAACCAACTGAGCCACCCAGGCATCCCTAAAATCAACAGATTTTTAAATGCCATGTGTTTGGGTACAGTTATGCTCATGACTTTTACAGCTTCTTGATTTATTGTTTCTTTTAGTAGGATATAGTGTTCCTCTTTGTCCCTTTCTGATTTCTTTTTGCTTCCTACTTTATTTTTTTTTCTTTTGCTATCAAAATTGTCATTTCACTTCATATTTGCCTGCTACAGCTCATTCATTTATTTATTTTCAACTTTTTGAAATAGTCCTTTAAGTGAGTCTGTTGTATACAACGAGTTACTAGATCTTGTTTTTAAATCCAATCCATGGGTCTCTGCCTTTCGAGAAGTGAGTTTAGAATCTTAATATTTAACGTGTAGTTATTACACATTTTCAAACATCTTTCAGCCATATTTCCTGTTGTTTGTTTTTTTTTTTAAAGACTTTATTTATTTATTTGACAGAGAGAGACAGCAAGAGAGGGAACACAAGCAGGGGGAGTGGGAGAGGGAGAAGCAGGCTTCCCGCCGAGCAGGGAGCCCGATGCGGGGCTCCATCCCAGGACCCTGGGATCATGACCTGAGCCGAAGGCAGTCGCTTAACCAACTGAGCCACCCAGGCGCCCCTGTTTGGTTTTTAAGCTTACTATATGTCCCCTATCTTGTAAGGTTTTATTTAATTATTTTTTCTCATATAGAAGTACTTCTCCAAGTATGTTTCAAAGAGAGTCTTTGTGTGGTAACCCAAGTGAAGTCCTATGTACTTGAAAATACTCTGGCATTCAAAAAGAAGTTTTGATGAATGTAAAATTTTAGCTTCAGAGTTTTTCTGTGCATTTGTTTTCCTGCTGAGAAATCAGATGTCAATTGGATCTTTGTTTCATTGTAGGTGACCTTTTCCTTTGGAAGCTTTTAAATCATTTTTCAAGTGTTTATTGATGTTATTTTTCTCTTTGTTGGGTTAAAGTATGCATGGTTTTTTGTAAGTTTGGATTCTATAAATGTTTCAATCACATATGTTTCTCTAATTTGAAAAAGTTATCAGTCTTTTATTTGCATATTTTCTCCTTCATATTTTTCTCTCTTTCTAGGGGTCCTATGATGCATATGCTGATGCTTATATTGACAGATTTTCTTCTTCCATACTTTTCATCCCTGTATCCCTTCCTGATGTTATTGGTAGCATCTTTGATTTAATTTTTCAACATACTGGTTTATTTTGCAGCTATATTCATTCTGTTATTCAATCCATCTACCGAATTCTTTTTTTGAAGATTTTAAGATTTTAAGATTTTATTTATTTATTTATTTATTTATTTATTTATTTATTTATTTGAGAAAGCATGGTGGGGAGGGGCAGAGGGAGAGGGAGAAGCAGACTGCCCCCCTGAGCAGGGAGCCCACATGGGACTTGATCCCAGGACCCTGGGATCATGACCTGAGCTGAAGGCAGATGCTTAACCCACTGAGCCACACAGGTGCCCCATCAGTTTGTTGTATTTCTGTCAGGAATGCAGTAAATTGAGATGGTCAGAGCACAGGCTTTGGAGCCAGACTGCTTACTTTCAAAGCCCGGCTCTGCCAATGGCCAGCTGTGTGATCTTAGTCAGTTCACTTACCTCTCTGTGCTTTCCTTCTTTCATATTTAAAACTGGGGTAACAGAGTAGTTGTGAGAATTGAGGAGACTGTTAACTGTAGCATGTACAAACATGCCTCACACACACTTAGTGCCTGGTAAGTTTTTACTATTATTACCAGAGCCATTTTACTCCTTGGATAGTGTGTATTTTCCTGGTTTTGTCAGCATTAAAGGGTAAATTCCAGGCCTTGGCTATCGTTTCTCTTGACGAATTTCTGTGGAAGAGGAGTGGCTGCAGTTACAACCCCTGCCTCTGCCCTGACACTGATTCTCTTGTAGCTTTTCTTCTCCTTCGGTTGCAACTACCTCGCTTTTGGGTTTGAAGGTGTGGGAGGAAGCAGACTTTGGTCAACCTGAGTACGTAGTTCGATGCTCCCCTTCAGCTGGTCGCTGTGCCATTCTGATGTTACCCTATCACTGTTGCCTTGCAGGGGTCTGCCCTGGATATCTTCTCCTCTGGGGAGTTGTGTCTCCTACCTCCTCCACCCCACCTCCGGGGGTCCCAATCACCTTCTCTGGCTCTGTGGATTCTCACAGATCTTCCTCTAGTTCCAGAGATCTGTTGGCCATCCTTTCCCTATTTTGGGAGTTGCCAGTGTGGGATTATGTGGAGGGGACCAGCAGTCTTTGCTACTTTTCTGTCTTGTCAGGATCTTAAAATCATGATTCACTCCCTGGCTTCATAATGGAAGAAGTGGAGGCTCACCTTGGGAGGGGAACTGAGGCTTACCGTACTCCTGTAGGTTCTAACAGCACATTGATGCTCATGCTGATAACAGTGCTCCCCAGCCCTCCACTGGCAGGAACTGTGGTATATACTTGATTCCAAATCCTCACAACAATTCCTGCAAGGAGGGCAACATTATCCATTTCTTGCCCAAGAGGATGCTGAAACTCTGAGAGGTTAGGTACTTGGATCAAGGACAAAAAGCCGGTAAGTGACAGAAGCTCCATGCTATAAAGACCAGACCATGCTCTTTTCTTTTTCTCTGCGAGGAGACCCTTGGTTATAGAATGCCATGCCCAAGACACAGAGGGAGGTGGTAACAGCCCTGCCTCTTGATCCTCTGTGCTCTCTGCCTCCTCCTCCATCCTAGGTCCTCGTTCTCTTCTTTTTCCATGTCCAAGGGTGTAGACCAGTCCTTGGGATACAGTCTGCTAGCTACTGAGTGGAAAAATACCACCAGAGAACTGAGGAAGGAAAAAAAAAAAGTGAAGAGGAGAAGCAAACACCTTATTTATCACTCTTGACTTCATTACAAAAGATCCTGCAAAGCTCACACACACACACACAAATCAACCTGCAAATCATATTATGGTTAATAAAACAGTAATCTAAGCCCTCCTGGCACTACCTGCGGTGTCCTGAGATACTCACGGTGCCCTTTCTGTGTTTTATTTTAGGGCCCGGTACAAAAGGTTTTCACCTTAACGTAATTAACTTTTTATCATTAAGATTCTGAAAAATTGGATTGTGTTGGACACAGGTCACCATAATGAGAATTTAATGGCGAAGTATTACAATGCAAGCCAAGCTTTGAATACGTGCTAAAGGCTTCACATTGCTACTGACCTATGCAAATTTTCATCTCAGTGGTCCTTAGGCTTCCCCACTGTGGCATCCGGGCCCCCTCCCCGATTTCCTCTCATCTCCTTAAACAATGATTCCCTCATTTTCATATTAATTGCATCACTTAACTGAGATAATGCTCCCTCTGAAATGAGCAAAGGGATGAATCACTGAAACGGGTCATTATTCTTTTTTGCTTAACCAATTTCACAGGCCCCGCACAAAGCGCTGCCTTCATTTGGCTTCCTATAATTGCTTATCATTAGGCCCAGCCGCCCCACGAAGTACCTTTTTATTTATTTAAGTCTCATCTCTGATGGATGGAAAATGAGTCACTTGCATATCTGAGGAGCCCAGACTATTGCAGGCAAGGGGGTGGTGGAATACCCGGGAGGACTTCGAAGGCAGAAATCAAGCAGCAGACGCTGGGTGGACGGCCCCGCCCCTTGCCCGTTCCTACGGAGATTCCAGGAGATTCCAGCGCGGCCTCAGCCAGCAGGTGACCTAGGGGCGTCTAGCGGCAGCTCCACTGGCCCCTGGCAACCGTCACCGAGAGGAGAGAGGGCTTGATCCCCGTGACGATGACAGCTCAGTGCCCACCGCAGGGGTGTTTGAGGCTGCCCAGGTGCACGCTTCACCAGGGAACACAGTACCCGCCCACAGGCCTGGGGCAGGTGAAGCCTGGCCTTGACCTTCCTTTTCGGGACCCATCCGCCCGAGATGGCTAAGGGTGCAGCGAAAACCTGCTCTTGATTCTCTCCCCACCGCCCCTCCCTTACAGCAGGCACTGCATGGGGAGTGAGAGGGACAGAAGAAAAAGACATTTTCCGAGGGAAATTATGCTGTTATCAACCACAGACACACTCAGGCATCACGAGAGAACGGCTCCCTCGTCAGGAAAAGGAAAAACTCCTATTAGGCTGTCAGGAGATCTGGGCGGAAGCATTCCGGGGAGGTTCACTGGGGCACACAGGGTACTTTTGTTCTGCGCATAGGAGGGCCGTCTTGGAGCGAGCCATCGATGGCCTTGCAGTCTGTGCTGTCGTAATATTGTTTCCCAGATACCGCTGCCGGGACTCATGTCCCCGCCTGTTTGGTGGCTGCTGTAATTTTACCTGTAAGTCTTGTGCTCGTCACCGCGGCTCCTTGGCTTGGCACCCCTACCCTCACATTAACCCATCAAGAGCCTGACCTGACAACTTCTCTGAGAAAGAAGGATAGTTTCCCTTTGTTTCCTTGTCTGTGACGGCCCTGGGATGCTATAGGGACTGAAATCCAGCCTGCACTGTCGCCCCTCTTGACACAGAAGGGAGATGACTTTGGGAGTACACTGGGGGCACTTTGTTGAGGACACTTATTAGCATCAGATGGTGGTTATCAAAATGTGGTCCCCAAACTAGCAGCATCAGCATCACCCGGGACCTTATGAGAAATCCCGATTCGCAGGCCCCACCCCGGACTGCTGGGAAAGAAAACCTGCAGATGGGCTCCAGGAATCCGGGTTTCACAAACCCTCTGGATCATTCTGATGCTCAACCATATTTTGACTTGACTGTTTTATTCTTTCAGAATGCTCTCACATGCAGCACCTCACTGGATTTTCACCACAATCCTGGAAAACTGGCAGGAAAAGGCAAAGCTGGTGGCATTATCCCCATTCTGCAGACAGCAAGGTAAAACTTATAGAGGTTACGCGACTGGCTGAGGGCATCCCAACCCGTTGGAGGTAGAAATTGTCCGCCCACGTCCAGGCCACTCCAACTCAGTGTGCAAAGACAAAGATGAGTCTTCCAGGGGGAACAAAACCCCAGGATCAACAGCAGAACATGGAAAGGGAGGTTTTCAATAATCCTCCAGGTGTAATTAAAACCACATTAGAAAGCCACACCCCTTTGGCTAAGGGCAACACTGAGCCCTACCACCTCTTACCAGCTTGGCCAAGGTCCCAACCTCTCAGAGTCTTGGCTTCCTGATTATAAAATGGGGCTGGTAATAGAAACGTTTACCTTAGAGGCTCTTTTGAGAGTCAAAGAACATAATGCATGTGAATTCATTGGCATATACTTCGATCATAGCCAGCAGGTAATAAATGATTATATTCTTATTATCATTAGGAATTAAAAGGCAGGTAAAGGCTGGCACATCTCAGCCCTTAACTGTTCAAAATGATAAGATCAGCAGTCACTGAGCCCCTCCCATAGACCCTGGTTTGTGTAGTGGGATCCTCTTGCAGGCATGGGACAAGATGATGGGTAAGGTCTATAAAAGCTGAGAGGGAGAAGTGTTTTCTGGAGTGGCCGTGGGGGGCAGAGCTGGAGGGACACTGAGCTGTATTCAGGAAGAGGCATGCGGCCCAGAGTTAGGAACATAGAACCTGCAGGGTGAGACTGAGTGGTGGATGATTTGTGATGACAGAATCTGGCAGATGGGGATGTAGTTTGCAGGGGAGGTTTCTGTAAGTCATTCGGGGCCAGGTCTGTGAGCTGTGGATGGTAAATGAGGTCCATTTAGATGTGGGGCTGGCATTCTGGCATGGGGATGGTCTGATGGTTTAAAAAAAGCTCATGAGGGCTCCCTGCTATGCTAGATGCTACAACAGATTAAATCTTAATATTGCATTTTTGAAAGGATATTGAGAACTATTGCAGGTGAGCCCTCTTTCAATGTCTGGCAACCACAGGGGAGAAGGAACACAAGAACATTTTTGGTGTCCCGCTCTTTCCTAGGAAAGAGGGCATGATTCTGGGTGGCTGAGTTGGGTGCCTGGCCTAATTCTTGCAGCTGTTTGGGAAAGGCTGCTCAGGGGCTGTTCTCCAGGTTTGCTTCTCACCCATTCCCACTCCACCAACCTCCCTTAAGATTTGTTTTCTAGGTGGGAGGTGGGTAGCCTGAGGACCAGCCACATTCTCTATCCCATTATTTTACCAGAACTCTGCTAAGGAATATCTGATGCTTGTATGGCTATTAATTTTTTCATCTGTATTTAATTATTACCTATGTAATTAATAAATACACTATAGCAAATGTAATTAACTTGTATCAATTAATTATTACATGTTATAGACAATGCTTTTGTACACCCCCCCTCCCCCCGGCCTTAATTCATATGTTATGTTGAGGCCTTAACCCCCAATGTGATGGTATTTGGAGGTGGGGCTGTTGTGAGGTAATTAGGTTTAGATGAAGTTGAAATGAGGATGGGCTCCCCATGTTGAGAATGGCATCCTTATATGAATAGGTAGAGAAACCAGAGCTTGTTCTCTCTGACATGTAAGGATATGAAGGTCTTCATGGGGAACTGAATCAACCAGAACCTTGATCTTGGGCTTCCAGCCTCCAGAACCATGAGAAATGTTGTTTAAGCCACCAGCCTGTGATATTTTGTTCTAGCAGCATGAGCTTGTAACCAAACCAACATGAGTTCGCTCCCAGTAAATCAAAGCAGTACCCGGTCGAGTTGTCAAACAAAACTTACTTGCGGCAAATAAGGAGATCACAGGGAATGGCTTGCAAAGCCATGACTCCCCTAGAGAAGGTGAATGGGTTCCTTTGGTTTAGGATTAAGATGAATATTTAGATAGGGAAGCCTTGTCATGGTATGTAGAGGAAGGCGGCATGAGATCGCAGATGCACCTTAGGAAACATGCCTATCCATACATTGTGTGTTATGTGAATGAGGCTGATGCTCCCCCGTGGGTGGAGATTTTAGCGTTAGAATGAGGTAATGGTAATGGTAGGTCATTCAAGAGGTCACTCCATAGTCCATCCGTGCGGGTACGAGTCAGGGGATTGGCTCAAAAGGTCTGGGTGGTTTGGGATGGTGGGTGGTTCCGGGGTAAGCTGGAAAGAAGAGCTGAAGGAAAAATGTGAAACAAAGGTTAGTCAGTACAAGCAGGTGGGCAGTAAACATCAGGTCTTGGGGTCTAGCTGGTGACAAGCTGACCAAATCAATAGCTTCCTTCCTGTTTGACATTTGCAAACTGACCCTGTGACTCTATCTTACTGGTTGGATTCCAGAGGGTAGGAAGTGTGTGTGGCCCCCAGCCTCCTGACAGGACCTGTAGGCCTCTGCTGCCTGTAAGAGTCCTTGATAAAACACTTCCAACACTTCCAGCAAACACCTCCTTAGCTTCTGCTTGTATGCCCTTAGTAACAGGGGCTCACTATGTTCCAAAGCAAGCTTCTTCACCTTAACTGTGAGACCTTCTCAGGAGGAAGATAAATCATGGCTGAATTCTCAGCTCTTAGAATCATGTGTGGCATTTAGCAGGGGCTCAATGAGTTTTTGTTGAATTAGTGATACGGGGATGCAAAGTGCATTTACTCAATGCTGGATCTGGGTAGTTCATTAAATTCATTTCTAATGATGTACGAACTGAGGGCCAGGGATTTCAATTAACTTTCCCATGTTCAGTGAGTAGAATCCCACTCACTTGGTACCTCCACTATGATGTCTCTAAGTGTGAATTTTTTCTTCCTATAGAATTTAAAATCCACCATAGACAACAGAAGGAAAACATATGAAACCAAGTAGTGAAGAATGAAATGTCCATTGTGTAGTATTGACCTAGAAGGCCATGGATTTCAGAAATCAAGATCCATGAGGCTGGAGTCTTTGGCATAAACATGTTCATCATGGTGTAGGCAGAATGGACTGAGCCTGAAAGGGTGAGCAAGACTTAGCTGGGCAGAGGGGTAGAGACCAGTGACTGTCAGGCACCAGCAGAGGTACTAAGACCGCAGGAGATTGGGGAGTGCAGAGCATGGGAGGAGATTGACCAGCAGTGGCGGAAAATAAATCCGGAGGGCAAGGTGGGGCCAGAGCCTGGAAGGGAGTCTTGAAAGCCAAGGTAAATGACAATAGGAAGCCATCACAAGTTCTTGACCTTGGGAACAGTGAAATAAAGTGGTGCTTTACAAACAATCATTTGAAAGTGATATTTGAGGTGGATTCAGGTAGGAAAGACCAGAAACCCTTATTGTACCTATTTGCAGTCCAAATTGCCATGTTTTTGTTTTAAATTTCAGTTTAAAGTTTAAATTTCTTTCTTTCTTTTTTTTTTTTTTAAAGATTTTGTTTATTTATTTGACAGAGAGAGAGAGAGCACAAGTAGGGGATCAGCAGAGGGAGAGGGAGTAGCAGGCTCCCCATTGAGCAGGGAGCCTGACGCGGGGCTTGATCCTAGGTCCCTGGGATCATGACCTGAGCCGATGGCAGACGCTTAACCAATTGAGCCACCCAGGCGCCCCAAAATTGCTTTTGCCAGCAATGCTCTGTAAATGGCAGACATGCCAGAAGGGAAGGGCCTCCTTGGTGCTCCCAAATCACACCATATAATGTGCCTCTCTGGGTTTCAGTTTACTTGGTTGTGAATGGGAATTAACCAATTCCATGAACTGCCTCTTCCCACAAGGTGTGACTAGTTTGTCTACTGCAGCAGATCATTCCAAACTTGGAGTAATTGGTATTAGGACCCACTGAATTTTCTTGACTTGGAATTGCCATGATTAAAAGCTACAGTTTGAGAGAGATTGTAGAGTGATAGCATAGAGATATTTTCCATTATTGTGAACAACATATAATTAAAATAAACAAGTTGACTTTAAAGCTGACATATGTCATAAAAATTAAACTGGGGGAAGAGCTGAGCTTAGAATAATGACACTGAAGAAAAATAACCCTTTACAGTTGCAGGGTACATTATCATTTGTATTAGTTTATGTGGGCTAGATTGCTACAAGAAGGAAATTAAAAATGTAGTAGCTCAAACACAAGCAAGTTTGTTTTTTTCTTACCTGACTCTAGCAGGGATGGATGTCCTAGGTCGACAGAGGTGGTTGGTGGTGGGAAGACAGTTTCTGCCCCATGCAGTCTTCCAGGGAATTAGGTTGACAGTGGCTCTGCCATCTTTAACATGTGGCTTCCAAGGCTATATCCCAATTGCCATTATTGGTCTCTAGTGACAAAAAAGAGAACATGGAGGAATCTTATAGCCCAGCTGGACACGTCACTGCCACTCACATCCTCCTGGCTCAGACCCAGTCACACAACCATGCCAAATTGCAAAGGAGGCTGGGAAATGAAGTGCACCTTTGAAGAAAGGAAGAACAGATCTTAGCAGACAGCTGGAATTCGTCTCATAGAAGATCTAACAGGTACGCTGATCTCTATTTTACAGATGAAAGCAGTGAAATTCTGGTTAAGTGAATTTCTTGGGAAAACATTGGCTACATGGATCGGGGAAAATTCAAAATAATTTTATTATCTCTCTGTTTATACTTCAACCCAAAATTTAATTACTTAAAGACCAAGGATTCAGAGAACACATACAGTATGCCTAGCGCTGCATCTGCATTATATGGTTGGAATTTGGTGGTGGTCATAGCTCTTCTTGGCTTTTCCCCTGAAGACTGATTTCTGCACATGCTGAATGGAGAATGAAGTTTCCTTGTCTTCGATCTTTAAGCACTGTTTGAAACCCGTAGTCACACACCTTGCTTCCTAGATGGGTTGAATTTTTTGTATAATATACATGACATTTTAAAAAGCCCTAGATGTTCACAAAGCTGTAAATTTCTCAAGGGGAGAAGGAGTGAAATTTCTCACTGTTTTATAAAATCTTTGTAGCATTTAGGATGGGGTTTTAGAATCAGACAGCAAGGAGTTCTACTTTCACTTCCTCACCTTTAATCATTTCATTTAATCTTTTAAGTCCCGGTTAAATTCTTGTAAGGAATAAAAATGCCCACCCTGTCCATCTTGAATGATGGTTGGAGTAAATAAGATGAGACAATGTGAATGTGAAAGGGACATGATATTATAAAATGTGATGAGGACACATAGAATCATTATTGTAATACTGTTTGGTACTCTCAGTTTTGCCAGAGTACTAAGCACACATTTGCTATCATGAAAGGTTCACAGTGTTATACGTGAGGTAGGGCCATTATTGCCATTTTGCAAAAGAGAAGATTGTGCTTCAGAGAGATTTGTGGTTACTTCTTTGTCCAAGGTTGGAAAGAATGAGACAGTAAGAGAACATTAAGGAAAGAACATTGTCTCTGGAGGCCAAGGACTTGCAGTTGAGGCTTATCTCTGGTAAATATTAGCTGTGTGAGTTTGGAAAACTCACTTTTCCTCTTTGAGTCTATTTCCTAATTAGATAGGAAAATAGCTTTTCTCCCTTTATAATCTCACAGGTTATTATGAGGATCAATATATCAAAATTATCTCAAGGTTTTTTTTTTTTTTAAGGCTTTGTTAAGAGCGAATAATTCTTGGCTCTGTCTCTCAAGTCACTTTGTGGTAGGAGGAGCCATATGAATTGAACTTTCTGTTGTTGCAGATTATCATATCACTGAGGTCTGGGGTGAGATTTGAGTGGAGAGACTCAAGCTTCCAAAGACAGATCGTTGTGTTATAGAATATTAACATTGGAGGCCTTTAAAGTTTAATCTAGTAGAAGCAGTCATCAAACACAGAACCCCACTAGATGGTATCTTTAAAAGATTGTCTTTCAGCTCCAGTTGTAATAATTCTAGCAATGGGAACTAACTTATGCACAAGAAGGCACATTCTATCTAGGTATTTGGTTTAGCCAGTATTTATTGAGCTATCTCAATCAGTGCTTGCACTAGCTGAGGTTTGGATCGTCGAATCAGACTTACACAGATCAAAGGTCTTACATATTACAAAGATTTGCTAATAATTTCAGAGATGCAAGTAATCAAGTAGCACAGACAAAGCAGGGAGAGGTCTGGGACATCCTATATGATTTCCCAGATCTTTCCCTCCTGCATCACATATGGAATCTCTGGCCCAACATAGTGAAGTCACTAAGTGAGGTTTGTGGGTTATTGCACCCAGAGCAGAGGGTTTGGGTTAGGAAACATCTCCATTTATACCCCCAGATATTTGTACAACTTATGTGACATGCTCTGGGAAATTATGCCATATAAATCCATAGATTCTAGGTTTAGAATCTATGAACAAGTGATTTTAAACCAGGGTCATCCTGCTAAGAAAATTCTGTAAATAATGACCCTCTTCTAGGAAATATCATGTCTTTATTTTCCAGGAGGTCCAGCTAGCAGCATGTCTACAGGTGATTAAGATTATCTTCCTTTTCTTCTTTCTCTAGAGTGTCCTCTGATAACTGAGAGACAAGTGAATCATAGACCAGGTACTTTAATTCTTTCCCTGCGCCCCCCCCCCCCCCCCCCCCCCCCCCCGCTAAGTATGGGGAATGTAATGGTCAACAGAACATACAACATCTCTGACTTTGACCAAGTCTTTGACTTAGGAGAGAAAAGGAAGTAATCAGACATGTTAAATAGGACCAGTTAGTCTATGAAGTGATGATCAAGAACACTTCTCAACTATGGGTAAAAGTTGCAATTTTGAAAATCAGTCCAAATTCAAATTACATTTGCAACTTGGAGTGCTTATCCTTGTGAGTTTTGACTTGGGATTCATATTTGAAGCTCTCCTTATTTTTCTGTAGCCACAAGTAGACCTGCCGCCCATATGGCATGCCTGCCCCAATTGGCAGTCCTCGTTTGCTTTCCTTGAACCACAGCTTTAGCTGCTCTGGAAGATGACTGTCTCTCTGTTTAGGAGTGACACCAAGGTCCACCTAAGTGAATTTTGTTTGCTGAGTAGTCTATATTTTAATACAGACCATTCCATAAAGTGCCCAAATTAGATGAAAATCCAGTTAGCTATTTTTAACTGCTACAGTGATAGATATGCTCACAGAGATTTATTATTTTTTTATATGCATGCAGAAGGCCAATGGTGATGATGTATATAGAATGTTACCAGAGTAGATAAGAGAGGCATGCCCATAAGCAACATATAGCCAAATGAAGAAGAGGTGACAGGACTCTTCAGGCAGGAGCCAGGAACTGAGAGAATAAACAACTTGGCATGTGCCAAAACTACAAGCAGTTTGGTCTTCACTGAACATCAGATGCAGAGCAGGATTGGAAGATGTTGGAGCTGATGTGGCCAGCCAGAACCAGACAGGTCATGAGAAAACCCTAGGAGTCATAAAAGAACTTGGTTTTATCCTGTTGACATAACGGAGTAGGGTTATTAGTTGTTCTAATGCCAGGCAGCTGTGACTGCTAGAAAGTTTTTTCTCTTTTTGAGTTGAAATCTGCCACCCTGTTATTTCTGTCCATTGTTTTTACTGCTGCCCTTAGAGTTAGTGAAAAGACATCTAACTTCTCTTTAAGCTGATGATCCTCAGACATTTGAAGACAGATCTCATATTCCCCTGAGCTTCTCTAAGAGTGATGTCTTCATGTTACATGGCCTCCAGAATGGTCACCATCTGGTGTTCCCTTGAGTTCAGCATCTCCCAAGTGCCAGGGTTCAGTGATTGGAGAAGGATACTGCTTTTGGGATTGAAGGAGGGAAAACAATTCAGTGTTGGATGCCAAGAAATTGCCTGCTTTGCCTCAACAAAACCTCTGTTAAATTAGGATTTTCCATGTGAAATTCAGTTCCTTACTCCTTTCACATCCAGGTATGATTTTCTTGGAGGTCCACTGATTCTAAGGAAATGTTCAAAATCCTCCGTAAAGTTTGTATGTAATATCTCTGAAATTTACTTTCCTGTGGATCTCCTCTGTCTCATGTTTCTGTAATTATGTGTGTTGTCTTTGAATGGCCATTCCAACTTAATGGTGAAAATAGTGCTTGGCACTTGATTTGTGCTCAATAAGTATTTGTTGAATGAATGATTGGACCAACATTCAGGCAAAACTCAGCATCTTCACTGGTTGCTCCTTTGCTTGAAGCATTTCTTAAGTTGAGAAGAATTTACTGACTATTGATGGTCACAACAAAGTAGGACTGCAATTTTCTGCTCTTTGTTCCATTTTTCAATCCAGGTTCTAAGTTCTTTCTCTTTCCCTAGCTCCTATCCAAAACTTAGTCATATGCATCAAGAACAATATGTACTGGTGAATGTTTAACAATTGGCTTTCCCAGAATTCCCACCATGGCTGATTTCAAAGTACCGATGGGGGGGTCACTGAACATAGGGTGGGGGAGAGATGCACAGCTCTCAAAAGCTGATATAAGCTGGCCGTTCAGGTCACTGTAGGGGCTCACCAAACAATGGATCTACCTTCCTTAGAGGATGATTGAGATCACAGTTACTTTTTTTCTCTCTGATTACATCAAATATTATGTCTAGCATAAATTAGACTTTCAGAATGAAACTTCCTGAACTTGCAAACTAGTGCTTAACCCTTTAAACCATTGGTACTGAACTGGGAGAAGTACTGCCCCCAAGAGGGCTTTTGGAGATTTGTGGGGCTACTTTTGGCTGTAGCAGTAACTGTGATGCTATAGGTGCTTAGTGGGCAAAGGTCAGGAATTCTGAATATCCTGCCAGTGCTGCACAACAAAGGATGGTTCCGCCTGAAAAAATCTATGGCACAATCCTTGGAAATTTCTGCTCTACATCATGCTTCCCACCAGTTGGCTTTCTGCCAGACCACAGTCCTTTATATTCTGCTAAACTTTTGTGAGAGAAATAATCATACCCTGATGCTTATAGGAAAAGGAACTTCCATGCTTAGTGACAGATGCTTATTTTATTCTTAAATGATTGAAATCAAATGCATTGGAATGAAACTTTTTTTCCCTGTTAACCTTTAGCAGCATTTATAATGACCATGTTAAATCAAACCTCATTACAATGTAATGGGGCCTGACCGAAATACTGCAGGTATGATGCTGAGTAATTTCATAAATTATTAAATGGTAATTGAAAGTAATATGGCAGAATACATTCTACTCCTAAGAGAGAAAATATAGAAGACTTTGGAGGGAAATAAAGTTGGTTAAAATACAGCATATAGGAAAAGGTTGGAAGCGGGATGGAAGAAGGGCGATAGAAGACCTGAACATCCTTTGATTTTTAGCATTGTGTTAAAATATGTAACTTTGACACAGGGGTTATGATCCTGCTCGAAACTTTACAGACATCTAGACTCCCCTCCCACTGCCTGTGCTCAGGCATTCTTCAGGGCAAAAGGATCAAATTCAAATTATATTTTATACTAAATGTCTCTCGATGTCATGTCTGTTTGAATTATAGTTCACATCAAGGCCTCATTTTCTCCATTGCTTTTCGGAAGCTTTATTAAAAAAATATCCCCATCAGTTAAGTAATTATGCTTGTTGTGAAAAAAAAAAGCCCTAAAATAATAAAGAATATAAACTTGGAGGGGAAGTCTCTCATTATCACACTCAGCCTTCACTCTAGGTGGTGGATTCTTCTGGATCCACACACACTATGCTTTTTATTTCATTTTTTATTTTTTTAATTTAATTTAATTTAATTTTTTAATTTTTAAAAATTTTATTATGTTATGTTAGTCACCATACAATACATCATTAGTTTTTGATGTAGTGATCCACGATCCATTGTTTTCGTATAACACCCAGTGCTCCATGCAGTACGTGCCCTCCTTAATACCCATCACCAGGCTAACCAATCCCCCCTCCCTCCTCCCCTCTAAAACCCTGTTTGTTTCTCAGGTCCATAGTCTCTCATGGTTCATCTCTCCCTCCAATTCCCCCCACCCACTTTTCCCTTCCTTCTCCTAATGTCCTCCATGTTATTCCTTATGTTCCACCAATAAGTGAAACCATATGATAATTGACTTTCTCTGCTTGATTTATTTCACTTAGCATAATCTCCTCCAGTCCCATCCATGTTGATGTAAAAGTTGGGTATTCATCTTTTCTGATGGCTGAGTAATATTCCATTGTATATATGGACCACATCTTCTTTATCCATTCATCTGTTGAAGGGCATCTCGGCTCTTTCCACAGTTTGGCTATTGCGGACATCACTGCTATGAACATTGGGGTGCATATGGCCCTTCTTTTCACTACATCTGTGTCTTTGGGGTAAATACCCAGAAGTGCAATTGCTGGGTCATAGGGTGGCTCTATTTTTAAATTTTTGAGGAACCTCCACACTGTTTTCCAAAGTGGCTGTACCAACTTGCATTCCCACCAACAGTGTAAGAGGGTTCCCCTTTCTCCACAACCTCTCCAACATTTGTTGTTTCTTTCCCTGTCCATTTTAGCCATTCTAACTGGTGTAAGGTGGTATCTCAGTGTGGTTTTGATTTGGATTTCCCTGATGGCTAATGATGAACATTTTTTCATGTGTCTGTTAGCCATTTGTATGTCTTCTTCAGAGAAGTGTATGTTCATCTCTTCTGCCCACTTTTTGACTTGATTACTTGTTTTTTGGGTGTTGAGTTTGAGAAGTTCTTTATAGATTTTGGATACCAGCCCTTTCTCTGTAGTGTCATTTGCAAATATCTTCTCCCATTCTGTGGGTTGCCTCTTTGTTTTGTTCACTGTTTCCTTTGCTGTGCAGAAGCTTTTTATCTTGATGAAGTCCCAAAAGTTCATTTTTGCTTTTGTTTCACTAGCTTTTGGAGATGTATCTTGAAAGAAGTTGCTGTGGCCGATGTCAAAGAGGTTACTGCCTATGTTCTCCTCTAGGATTTTGATGGATTCCTGTTTCACATTGAGGTCTTTCATCCACTTTGAGTTTATCTTTGTGAATGGTGTTAGAGAATGGTCGAGTTTCATTCTTCTGCATGTGGCTGTCCAATTTTCCCAGCACCATTTATTGAAGAGACTGTCTTTTTTCCATTGCATGTTTTTTCCTGCTTTGTCAAAGATTATTTGACCATAGAGTTGAGGGTCCATATCTGGGTTCTCTATTCTGTTCCATTGGTCTATATGTCTGGTTTTGTGCCAGTGCCATGCTGTCTTGGTGATCACTGCTTTGTAATATAGCTTGAAATAGGGCAACGTGATGCCCCTAGCTTTGTTTTTCTTTTTCAACATGTCCTTGGCGATTCGGGGTCTTTTCTGATTCCATACAAATTTTAGGATTGTTTGTTCCAGCACTTTGAAAAATGTCATTGGAATTTTGATCAGGATGGCATTGAAGGTATAGATTGCTCTGGGTAGCATAGACATTTTAACAATGTTTATTCTTCCAATCCATGAGCATGGAATATTTTTCCATCTTTTTGTGTCTTCTTCAATTTCTTTCATGAGTGTTCTGTAGTTCCTAGAGTATAGATCCTTTACCTCTTTGGTTAGGTTTATTCCGAGGTATCTTATGGTTTTTGGTGCTATTGTAAATGGAGTCGTTTCTTTAATTTCTCTTTCTACAGTTGCGTTGTTAGTGTATAAGAAAACAACTGATTTCTGTGCATTGATTTTGTATCCTGCCACATTACTGAATTGCTGGATGAGTTCTAGTAATTTGGGGGTGGAGTCTTTTGGGTTTTCCGCATAAAGTATCATGTCATCTGCGAAAAGAGAGAGTTTGACTTCTTCTTTGCCAATTTGAATACCTTTTATTTCTTTTTGTTGTCTGATTGCTGTTGCTAGGACTTCTAGTACTATGTTGAACAGCAGTGGTGAGAGTGGGCACCCTTGACGTGTTCCTGATCTTAAGGGAAAGGCTCTCATCTTTTCCCCATTGAGGATGATATTTGCTGTGGGTTTTTCATAAATGGATTTTATGAACTTGAGGAATGTTCCCTCTATCCCTATACTCTGGAGAGTTTTACTCAGGAAAGGATGTTGTATTTTGTCAAATGCTTTTTCTGCATCAATTGAGAGGACCATATGGTTCTTCTCCCTCCTCTTATTAATGTGTTCTATCACATTGATTGATTTACGAATGTTGAACCACCCTTGCATCCCGGGGATAAATCCCACTTGGTCATGGTGGATGATCCTCTTAATGTATTGTTGGATCTTATTAGCTAGGATTTTGTTGAGGATTTTGGAATCCATATTCATCAGGGATATCGGTCTGAAATTCTCCTTTTTGATGGGTCTTTGCCTGGTTTGGGGATTAAGGTAATGCTGGCCTCATAGAATGAGTTTGGAAGTTTTCCTTCTGTTTCTATTTTTTGAAACAGCTTCGGTAGAAGAGGTATTATTTCTTCTTTGAATGTTTGGTAGAATTCCCCAGGGAATCCATCAGGCCCTGGACTCTTGTTTTTTGGGAGGTTTTTGATCACTGCTTCAATCTCCGTTACTGGTCATTGGCCTATTCAGGTTGTCAATTTCTTCCTGTTTCAGTCTTGGCAGCTTATAGGTTTCCAGGAAAGCCTCCATTTCATCCAGATTGCTCAGTTTGTTGGCATATAGTGGTTGATAATAATTTCTAATAATTGTTTCTATTTCCTTGGTGTTAGTCATGATCTCTCCCCTTTCATTCATAATTTTATTAATTTGGGTCCTTTCTCTCTTCTTTTGGATAAGTCTGGCCAGTTGTTTATCAATCTTATTAATTCTTTCAAAGAACCAACTTCTAGTTTCATTGATCTGATCTACTGTGTTTCTGGTTTCTAATTCATTGATTTCTGCTCTAATTTTAATTATTTCTCTTCTAATGCGTGGCTTAGGCATTGTTTGTTGCTTTTTCTCTAGTTCTTTAAGGTGTAGAGTTAGTTGGTGAATTGGGGATTTTTCTGTTTTTTTGAGTGAGGCTTGGATGGCTATGTATTTCCCCCTTAGGACCGCCTTTGCAGTATCCCATAGGTTTTGGACCGATGTGTTTTCGTTCTCATTGATTTCCATGAATTGTTTAAGTTCTTCTTTGATTTCTTGGTTGACCCAAACATTCTTGAGCAGAGTGGTCTTTAGCTTCCAAGTGTTTGAATTTCTGCCAAATTTTTTCTTGTGATTAAGTTCCAGTTTTAGAGCATTGTGGTCTGAGAATATGCAGGGAATAATCTCAATCTTTTGGTATCGGTTGAGACCTGATTTGTGACCCAGTATATGGTCTATTCTGGAGAAAGTTCCATGTGCGCTCGAGAAGAATGAGTATTCTGTTGTTTTAGGGTGCAATGTTCTGTAAATATCTATGAGGTCCATCTGGTCCAATGTATCATTCAAAGCTCTTGTTTCCTTGTTGATTTTCTGCTTAGATGATCTGTCCATTGCTGAGAGTGGAGTATTGAGGTCTCCTACAATTAACGTATTGTTATCAATATGACTCTTTATTTTGGTTAACAGTTGGCTTATGTAGATGGCTGCTCCCATGTTGGGGGCATAGATATTTACAACTGTTAGATCTTCTTGTTGGATAGACCCTTTAAGAATGATATAGTGTCCTTCTGTGTCTCTTATTACAGACTTTAGTTTAAAATCTACTTTGTCTGATGTAAGAATTGCTACCCCAGCTTTCTTTTGAGGTCCACTGGCATGGAAGATGGATCTCCATCCCTTCACTTTCAGTCTGGATGTCTCTTTAGGTTCAAAATGAGTCTCTTGTAGACAGCATATGGATGGGTCCTGTCTTTTTATCCAATCTGCAACCCTGTGCCGCTTTATGGGAGCGTTTAGGCCATTCACGTTGAGAGTGATTATTGAAAGATATGAATTAATTGTCATCATGTTGCCTGTGAAGACGTTGTTTTTATAGATTGTCCCTGTAAATTTCTGTTGTAGATCACTCTTGGGGTCTTTCTCCTTTTATAGAACCCCCCTTAATATTTCTTGCAGAGCTGGCTTAGTGGTCACATATTCTTTCAACTTCTGCCGGTCGTGGAAGCTCTGCATCTCTCCATCCATTCTGAATGAAAGCCTTGCTGGATAAAGTATTCTTGGCTGCATATTCTTCTCATTTAGTACCCTGAATATGTCTTGCCAGGCCTTTCTGGCTTGCCAGGTCTCTGTGGATAGGTCTGACGTTATTCTGATGTTCCTCCCTCTGTATGTAAGGAATCTCTTCCCCTTAACTGCCCTTAAGATGGTTTCCTTGGTTCTAAGATTTGCAAGTTTTACTATTACATGCCGGGGTGTTGGCCTGTTTTCCTTGATCTTGGGAGGGGTCCTCTCTGCCTCTAGGACTCGAATGTTTGCTTCATTCTCCAGATTAGGGACGTTCTCAGCTACGATTTGCTCAAATACATCTTCTAGCCCTCTCTCTCTCTCCACTCCCTCCGGGATTCCAATTATTCTGACATTGGAACGCCTCATGGTGTCACTTATTTCTCTGATTCTATTTTCATGGATTCTGAGTTGTTTTTCCCTGGCCTCCCCTTTTCCCTTTTTATCTATTATACTGTCTTCCAGATCGCTTATTCTCTCTTCTGTCTCAGTTACCCTAGCTGTTTGATTATCTAGATTGGATTGGATCTCAATGATAGCATTTTTAAGTTCTGCCAATTCAGCTTTCATTTCTGCCCTTAGAGACTCTATGTTGCCATTAATTGATTTCTCCATTCTAGCCATTGTCTTCACAATTGCTAGCCTGAATTCCATCTCTGACATCTTGGTTATATCTGCATCCATTTGTAAATCTGCAGCATAAGTCATAATCTCTGAGTCTTTTCTGTTTTGGGGGCTCCTTCTCCTAGTCATTCTGTTGATGGGTGTTTGAGGGAATGTATAGAGTCCAAATTATTGACCAGAACCCAAGCAAGATGCACCTGTTTTCTTGGGACCTTAGGGTTGCTGGCCTCTTGTTTTCCCAGCCTGTCTTCTGGGGGAGGGGCCTGCCGCGCTGTTACTCAGGCAACCCTGTTGGGGCGGAGTTGCCCTGCCCCCCTGGGGCAGGGGATGGGCTCAGCAGGAATCAGTTTTTGGGGCTTTTTGTTCTCTGGCGGCTTTCCCTGGCGGCTTTCCGCGTCTCTTCTGGGAGTCAGAGCAGAAGAGACCGTTTCCAACCCTCTGCCTCAGAGCAGAGAGACCGCAGTCTGTTCTTCAGTGAGCTCTCCAGGCCACACCGTCTCCGTTTCTGCCGTGCTGCTATAAACTGCAGCGGCCTGAGTTGTGCGCCCCTCCGCAGCACCCCCAGTCCTGCCTCCAGGTAGGGGCTCGTCTCTGCCCTTTGTGCTTCTAAAACTGCCAGCTGCTCCCAGTTCGCCCGCGCGACCCCATCTCTCCGGGTTCCCTCCCCGGGGGCTGCCCTAAAGTCCTTTCCCCACCGCTACGGGTCTGCGAGTCTGTGCCCGTCTGCAGCGCGCGAGGCTGTCGCTCACCGGCGGTATAGGATCCCCACCCCCAGGCACCCTCCCGCTGCCGTTTATCCTCTGATATCTGCCCGCGGAATTACGGTTCCCCGCTTCGTACCTCGAAACCAATCGCCTGCGATATTCTCTTTGTAGAGATCCAGATCTTACATCTCAGGCTGATTTTGTGGGTGCTCAGAGTGGTCTGGTAGATATCCAGCTCAATTCCGGGGACCAGTTGAAATAGGGTCCCCTACTCCTCTGCCATCTTTCCCCCCCACCTCTCCTCCACATTGTGCTTTTTAAGTTTATTTTTCCAGCATAGACCTGTACTATAGGGACTATTTTACAATTTGCTCTTCTACTTAATATTGTAGCTTGGACATCTGTTTATGTCTATGTATGCAGATCTAAACTTAAAAAATTTTTGTTTAATGTATGCCATAAATTGTGCAGAACTTTAGCACAGATCTTTACAATATTTTCCCCAAATGAATACATAGCCATGTAACCACCATTTAAATTAAGATAAGATATAACGTTACCCCAAATTCTCCCTCATACCCCTCCAAGTTATTTTACCCATTCTCCTTGAATGTAACTACTATTCTGAATTGTCACCATAGATACATTCTGCCTTTTCTTGAGATTAATATAAGCTGAATCTTTTAACATGAATTTTTTTTTAGTGTCTGGATTCTTTTGCTTGTTATGGATGTGAAATTCTTCCACTATTGCGTAGAGTAGTAGTTCATTTTTATTGCTGCCGAGTATTCTATTGTCTGACTATACTATATTCATTCTGCTTTTGATGGACTTTCAGATTGTTTGTAGTTCTAGGCTACTATTAATAATGTCTTTATACATATGTGTCTTTGTATGAATGTGCATATATATACTTTTCTTGGACACACACTTGGAAGTAGAATTGCTGTGACAGAAGACCTGTACATATTCAGCATTAGTTCCTGCTGCCAACAGTTTTTCCAACGTGATTGTAAGAAATTGTATTTCCACAGGCAGCGTGCGAGGGTTCCAGTTGCTCTATGTTTTTGCCAACACGTAGTAGTTTTTTTTTTTTTTACTTTAAATTTAAGCCAATTTTGGGACACCTGGGTGGCTCAGTCGTTAAGTGTCTGCCTTCGGCTCAGGTCATGATCCCAGGGTCCTGGGATCGAGCCCCGCGTTGGGCTCCCTGCTCTGCGGGAAGCCTGCTTCTCCCTCTCCCACTCCCCCTGCTTGTGTTCCCTCTCTCGCTGTGTCTCTCTCTGTCAAGTAAATAAAATCTTAAAAAAAAAAAAAAATTATAAAAAAAATTTAAGCCAATTTTGTGGCTATCAAATAATAATTCATTGTGGCTCTATTTTGCATTTTCCTTATGACAGGATACTGAACACCTTTTCATATGCTTATTAGCCACGTGGTTAGCTTCTTTTGATAAGTGCCTGGACAAGTCTTTTGCCTTTATTTTATTGGGTTGTTTTTTCTTTTTCTTACAGATTTATTGGAGTTCTTTATATAGTCTGAATATAAGTACTTGTTGGATGCATGTATTGCAAATATTTGCTCTCACTTTGTGCTTTGATTTTCCATGCTGAAGCATCTTTTAATGAAGTCTAATTATCTGTATTTTCTTTTATTAGTGTTTTCTGCATTCTGTTTGAGAAATTTTTGCCTATCCCGATGAAGCTATTGTCTTATATTATCTTCTATAAGTGTTATTGTTTCACCTATCACAATGAGACTTATGATGTATCTGAAACCAGTTTTTGTGTATGGTGTGGGGAAAGGGGTAAGGTTCATTGATTTAGCATTATTTATTGAAAAGACTGTGCTTCTTCCACTGCATTTCATGGGCAAATTTTGTGCTTATATCAGAAGTGTGTATGTGGATGGTTCAGTTTTGGGGGCCCTTATTCTATTCCTTTATGATCTATGGTCTATCGTTTCTTCGCCATCACACTTAGAATTGTGGTTTTGTAGGAGTAGGTATCTGGTAACGTAAGTCATTCAATTTTGGTCTTCCTCAGGATTATATTCACTATTCTGAATCTTTTTCACTTCAATATTCATTTTAGAATCATCTCATCAATTTCCATGAAATTTTGTTGGAATTGAATCTGTAGACCAACTTGGGGAGAATTGATATCTTTGGGATATTGAGTCCTTTAATCCATGAAAATGGTATAATTCTTTATCAATTTAGTTCTTCTTTAACTTTCTTTTACTAATGTTTGCATTTTTTTTGTGCAGAAGCACTGCCCATTTAAAAAAAATTAGATTTATTCCTAGGTATTGATGTATTTGAATGGTAGGTATTGGTACTTATGTTTCTGTAAATTTTATTTCTAATTATTTGATGTTGGGATGTAGAAATACAATTAATTTTTGTATGTTGACTTTGTAATCAGAAATCTTAAAAAACTTATTTTCATAATTTATTTGTAGTTTTTTTGCATTTTATATTTATATTACAGTTTTGTGAATAATAAC
Organism: Phoca vitulina; assembly: GCF_004348235.1. Taxonomy (NCBI): domain Eukaryota; kingdom Metazoa; phylum Chordata; class Mammalia; order Carnivora; family Phocidae; genus Phoca; species Phoca vitulina. The sequence continues at coordinate 5,330,892 of NW_022589706.1, forward strand.
ATTTTAATTTAATTTTTAATTTTAATTTTTTGTATCTTATTGCACTGGTTAAAACTTCTAGAGTAACAATGACTAGAAGAGGTGATAGCAGCATTAATGAGAGTTATTCATGACTTGTGTTAAAATAGTAAGGCAGACTTTATTAAGTACAGTCACAATAGGTACAAGGACAACTGCAATGGGGTTTTGCAGTAACGGAGAGAGATAGGGCTCAATTCAGAATACAACAAAGAAAAGTACAGATTTATAGCCACGGGACAAGGTTTGGGGGAGGGGAGCAGTGGATAAAAAATTACTAAAAGTATAGGGCATCTTTGCTATACTGACCTAGTAGGATTCTTGTTGTGAAAGCAGGCCAGGATGATCAGATATTACCTGGTGATGATGGGAGATGAGAAATTTGTTTAGATAATGAGGGCGGGTAGGGGATTTTGGCTAAAATGACTTAACGGGATTCTTGCTAAAATTGGATTCAACAAGATGGAGGCAGAAGCCCAAGGTTTGGGCTCCTTGAGCACAGGGCTCATAGAGACTTGATTAAAGTTTGGCCAAGGAAACAATCTTTGTTAGCAGAATAAACCCTTTTCATGTGTCACTGCATTTGGTTTGCTGTTACTTTGTTTTGGACTCTTGCATGTGTGTTCATTACAGAAATTGGTCTGTACTATTTTGTTTTGTAATTTCATTGACAGATATTGGGGTTGATAATTATAATATCCTAACAAGAGATATCATTCTTTCTATTCTTAGGAAGAGTTAATATAAGTTTGGCATGCTTTCTAGTTGAATATCTGAAAGAATTCCCTGGTTAAATTATTATGGACTGAAGTTTTCTTTTGGGTAAACTTTTACTTATGGGTTAAATTTCTTTAATGGATGCAGGAATATTCAGACCTTTTATTTATTCCATGCCAGTTTTGGTAAACTGTACTTTTAAGAAATTGGTGTATTTATTCTGAGCTTTCAAGCTTATTTGCAAAAGTCATTGATATTGTCTTCTTATTATCTTTATGACTGTAGAAACTGTGAGGGTGTTCTCTTTTTCTCCTTGATGTTAGTAATTTATGCCCTTTTCTTTTTGCTTTTTCTTAAAATTGCAGGAAGTTTATAAATTGTATTAATCTTTAAAAATTTTTACTTTTTAAAATTTCCCTTGAATTTCATTTACCATTCTTTTTCGTGACACTTGATAAATGCTTGGATCATAGATCTTCAGCCTTTTTAATCTCTTTTTAAATGTCTGCATTTAAGGCTATACATTTTTTCTCTTAACACTATAATAATTATATTATAATTTGGTTCAAAACCTTTTCTCATTTTTATTATGCTTTTTATTTTTTAGCTTTGTGTTGTTTACAAGTATATTGCATCATTGCTTTTGGGTGTTGAGTTTTATAGGTTCTTTATATATTTTGGATACTAACCCTTTATAGGTTTTATAATTTGCAAATATCTTCTCCCATTCTGTAGGTTGCCTTTTACTTTTGTTGATTGTTTCCTTTGCTGTGCAGAAGCCTTTTATTTTGATTTAGTCCTAATAGTTTATTTTTCTTTTGTTTTCCTTGCTTCAGGAGACATATCTAGAAAAATTTACTATGGCCGATGTCTAAGAGGTTACTGCCTGTGCTCTTTTGTAGGATTTTTATGGTTTCAGGTATCACATTTAGGTCTTTCATCCATTTTGAATTTATTTTTGTGTATGGTGTATTAAAGTGGTCCAGTTTCTTTCTTTTGCATATTGCTGTCCAGTTTTCCCAACACCATTTGTTGAATAGGCTCTCTCTTTCCAACTGGATATTCTTTCCTGTTTTGTTGAAGATAAATTGACCATATAGTTGATGGTTTATTTCCGGGTTTTCTATTCTTCTCCATTGATCTATGTGTCCATTTTTGTGCCAGTACTGTACTGTTTGATTACTATAGCTTTGTAATATAACTTGAAGTTCAGAATTGTGATGCCTCTAGCTTTGCTTTTCTTTTTTCAAGATTGTGGTGGCTATTTAGGGTCTTTTGTGGTTCCATACAAATTTTAGAATTGTTTGTTCTGGTTCTGTGAAAAATCCCATTGGTATTTTGATAGGGATTGCATTAAATATGTAGATTGCTTTGGGTAGTATAGACATTTAACCATGTTTGTTCTTCCAATCCATGGGCATGGGATGTTTTTCCATTTCTTTGGGTTGTCTTCAATTTCTTTCATCAGTGTTTTATAGTATAGGTTTTCACCTCTTCAATTAGGTTTATCCTAGGTATCTTATTATTTTTGGTGTGATTGTAAATGGGATTGATTCCTTGATTTCACTTTCTGTTGCTTCATTATTGGTGTATAGAAATGTAACAGATTTCTGTGCATTGATTTTGTATCCTGTGATTTTACTGAATTCATTTATGAGGTCTAGCAGTTGTTTGGTGGAGTCTTTTGGGTTTTCTATATATACTGTCACGTCATCTACAAATAGTGAAAGTTTTACTTCTTCCTTGCCAATTTGGATGTCTTTTATTTCGTTTTGTTGTTTTATTGCTTTGGCTAGGACTCCTGTACTATGTTGAATAAAAGTGGTAAAAGTGGACATCCTTGTTTTGTTCCTGATCTTAGGGGAGAAGTTCTCTGTTTTACCCCACTGAAGATGATGTGAGCTGTGGGTTGGAATTACCTTCTTTTTGCCTGAAGGATTCCCCTTGGTATTTCCTTTCTCACAGATCTATTAATCACAAATTCTTTCCATTTCTATTTTTTTAAAAATGTATTTGGCCTTCATTTTAAAAGATTTTTTTTTTTTAATTTTACTGAGCAAAGTATTCTAGATTGGTAAGTTATTTTTGTTCAGCACTTTAAAATTCATTATATTGTCTTTGGCTTCCATAATTCCTGTTAAGAAGTTAGAAGAGATTCTTTTTTTCTCTTGTTTTTTTAAGATTTTTACTTTGTCTATGTTTTTCAATAGTTTTTCTATGATTTTTTTGGTCACTTTTTTTGTTTGTATTCATGTTGTTTGGGTTCTGAGATATTCTTGAATCTGTGGCTTGTTGTTTTTCACCAGTTTTGGAAAGTTCTCAGCCAGTCTTTAAATATTTTTCTGATCAATTATCTCTCTTCTCTCTTCTTCTTCCATGTTCCATGCATCTTTTTCAATTTTTCTCTATATTCATCTCTCTATGCATCAATATAGACACTTTTTATTGATTTGTTTCAGGTCATTGATTTTCTCCTTTGTTTTCTTTAATTTGCTTTTTATTCTAATTTTAGTTATATTTTTCAATTTTAGAATTTCTATTGAGATATTTCTTATAGATATCAGTTTACAGATAGTAAAACTGTTTATCTTATCCTATATTTTATTGAGTTCATTAACTATAATTTCTTTAAAGTTTGTCTGAAAATCCAGTTGTGTGATCACCTTTGGGTAAGTTTCTATTGTCTATTTTTTCTTTTGGTTTTTGATCATTTGTTATTTTGTTCTGGCATGACTTATGATTTTTTATTAAATACCTAACATTGTATATGGAAAATTTTAGAAGCTCTGAATGACATTACTTTCCTAGAGAGAGGATTTACTTTTCTTCTTGTAGTTATATAACAGATGAGAATTGATCCACTTAAGCTAGATTTCTGGGTTTATTAGGGCTTATCTTTTTATGTGTTTCCTTACTTTTTGGTCCTAGCCTTATAATGTTCTCAACCTAAAACCTGGGTTTTCCATGATGGACTCTAGTCTCCAATTTATGTTGCCTTACTACTGTAAGAATGCCTAAATCTTTGCTTAGATTTTAAATTTCTTAGCAGCTGCTTTTTGCTTGATTTTTTTCCATTATCTAGTTCTATAAACCCACAGTTAAGAATCAGGGAGTAATTGGGCAAAATTACATGAGTAAATTTGGGCTTACCTTTCTTTAATACCCTTTTCTCTGGAACCCTCCACTCCTGGCAGTTTTCATCACCCTTAATTCCAATTTTTGTCTTTCTGTTTCAGTGAGTCTGCTGCAACTCTATTTGCTTTCTTTTTATTCTCAGTGCCTCTTCCTGAAGACTGGTAAAGCCCCAAAGGAAAAAAGTGGCAATGGAGTACAGTTCAGTCTTGGTACCTTTTTTTTTCCTTTTGGGATTCTGACCCTTTAATTCTTATCTGCCTTGGTTGCTCTCTGATACCTTCAAAAAATATCTTTTTAAAATGTATTTTAACCAGTTTTTAGGTTGTTCTCAATAGAAGGGTTAGTATGACATAAAATAGTCATAATTACTGGCACTATTTTATTCACTTTGAAGATTGCACACAATTTCAAGTTTCAGATATACCAAGTTTCAGGTATTTAGTACCCTGTTGGACTTCTGGTCTGAGTTTTCACTATTATGAACGATGCTACATGAATATTCTTGTAATATAATTTCATGCAACTTTACAAGTATTTCTTTAGAATAAATTGCTTATAGAGAATGGCTGGAAATAGCTTACATCACTTTTGCTCATCTTCTATTAGCTGGAACTCAGTTTCATGGCTTCAACCTAATTGCAAGGTAGACTGGGAAATTTAGACTTTTTGTATGTACAGGAAGAGTAAATGGTGTGCAAATGCAGCATTGTCTTGCTACTAACTACTCCCTAACTATTCTCTCTAACTCTAGATTCTTCCTCTATAACCCATACACTATATTACCACTTGACTTAATATCCTTAAATATCACTTCTCAAGAGTCACAAGTAGATCAAGATTTTTTAGGGTCTTCCTTTTGCTTAGAGAATGAATTCAGGACTTCTTACAAATGTATTAAGTGACAGAAACTGGAAGAATGATAGTTTGTTTTATGTTTCTGAACCTAGTGCTCTTATCATCTTGCCCTTATACTTACTTTTTTCTTTTTATTGATAGAAGCGAGATGATGTGAAGGGTTAAGAAGGGCTCAGGTTTACAGTTGGGTAGAGTTGACCATGCTTATTGAAGCCATCTCTTCCCAAACACCATTGTAGCTGCAAGGGCAAAGGCAGAGCCGAGAAAGGCAGAAAAATATGGGATGAACATTGGTTCTGCTACATCGAGCAATTAGACTGTGGGCCAGCTAGTCAGTTTTTCTGTGTGTCTGTGTTCCCAACTGTACTATACAATTCTGATTGTGGGATGAAATGGAAGTCGTATTATCATAATTCTCCAATCTCCATTTACAAAAATCATCAGAAAGGACAGGGCTTGGCTTTCGGAAAGACAGGCAGTCTTAAGGTAGTCATAGGTAGTGTGTGTGTGTGTGTGTGTGTGTGTGTGTGTGTGTGTGTGTGTATCTGGTGCTCACACTAAATGTCTCAGGCCTCGAAGCTCAAGACACCATCTCCAGCACATTTTTATTTATTTGGGGCCCTTTGGATCAATCTTCATAGAAGCAGCCACACTTCAGGGTCCTGCGTTTGTTAAGTGCCTCCTCAGCCCTCTGCCAGAAGATCCAGTTTAAGGCCTCACAAGTGGATCTCTTGAGAGTTATTTGTTTTTAATCTGCAGTGAGAGGAACAGCCTGGTGGGAGACCTGCAGCCCTAGTATTTCAGCTGTCCTCTTTAGGAAATGGGAGTCCTCCAGGTTCCTTATCTGGTTCTTTGTGGACCATTTGGTTGTCCTTTCCGACAGGTGTTAATGAGCCCAGGAATAGAACCTTGTGTAGGCATAATCCCTGAGTACCGTCTCGGAAATAACATAGCACTGACCACAATAAAACAAATCATTGATGTTGCTGGCAATCTGAGTATTCTTGGTTTGACAGTAGATATCAAAAAGCAAATTGCCCCCTTAGGTTCTGACTTTTGGCATTTACTAGCTCTGTGACCTGAAGAAAGTTGCTTAAACTGTTCATGTTTCAGTCTTCTTGAATACAAACTGAGAAGAATAATGGTACTATCTACAGGTCCCTGTGAGAACTAAATGAGATGATTTTTAAAAAGGAGTTTGAATAATGCCTGGTATATAGGAGGCCCTATGTAAATGTTAGATAGCTTTGTTGTAAATAATCACTAACTATTCCATCATTTAATTTATGTAACAGTCCTCTGAGGTAGACATCTCACTTTTATTCCCCTCTTACATATGAGGAAATTAAGGCAGAATGGTTAAGTGACTTATCCCAGCCAAACATATTTAATGTTATAGTACTGGAATTCAAAACCAGGCAATCTAAAGAGTAACAAATAATGAGGGAAATGTGACAGTTTACCCCAAGGAGAGCTATATTACAACAAAGAAGCTAGGCACTCTAATGTCACATGATTATGGTTTCTGCTGACTTTTCTGGCTTCATCAATGTGTGGGGGATTGATAAAGGCTACATAATTCTGGGCTAAGAACTGGAGTCAGACAATTTGGGTTCAAACTCCAATTTTGCCTCTCAGTGGCCCTGTGGCCTTCAATTTACTTAAGCTGTGTAAGTCCGAAGTTCATGATCTGCAAAATCCTGAAATGCCATTGTGTATTAATGCATGTAAAATACTTAGCAAATATCCTAGTAGAGCATAAGTTCTCGGAAAGTGTTAGCTATTGTGGTAGATTCCACACTGGCCCCACTTCTTTTCCTTTTCTGTATTGATACCCTTTCCATGTAACTTTTTAGTGTCTTTCACTAGGTGTCTAGATTCAGTCATATGACACACTTTGATACAATGGGGCAGAAATGACAGTGTGCTAGTTCCAAATCTCTTGTACCTCTATCATCACAATGAAAACACACAAATGCTGTGCAGATAAGAGACATGTGGAGCTGGGTTGAGTCACAGAGTGTGATGCAGAACTAGGATTTGAGTCCAGATCTATCTGACTTGATAATTAGATCTCTTCTGCACTTGGCTAGTCCTCATAGTATTAGCACTGCTACAGGAAAAACTTAGGGACAGATATAAGACAGGTTTTTGCGTTTTTTTTTTCTCATTAGATTGGATTGCCAAGAGATATTGCATAATAAACTTATAGTTAACCAAAATGTAACTACAACAATGAGTAATAAAGAGAGAAAGAAAAAAGAAAATTTGTACTTATGAGAACAAAATCACTTTTTATAAAATCTACATAGGTAATGAAGAGCAGCTCCTCTTAGTCTTGTCTAATGTGTAACTTCTTTTGTAACCTGTGAGCCCAAATTTAATAGGGTATGCCTTCTTGGCACTTTATAGATCCACCAACTTGGAATGAGTTAGGTGCAGTTGTGCTTGTCACCAGAGGATTGGTATTGTATAATAAAGAATGCAGCTGGTCTTTGTTCTAGTTCTGGGAAGGAGACTCTAAATCCTTGGAATTTCCATAGTAATAGAAGCATCTTTGTTATTTATGAGCCCCTTAGACATACCTGAGTTTATGTTAATGAGGTGACTCAGGATGTGGACTGGTACAGTCAGAAAGGCAAACCGTGTGATTAGAGGGTTGAGGCTTTGAGCCATGGGAGATCAGCTAGATCTCTTAACAACCAGGGAGAGAGGGAAAAAGGGGGCTGGAGATTGCCTTCAATCAGGTAGCCAATGATTCATTCAATCATGCCCTCATAATGAGTCCCCAGTAAAACGTCTGAACATCGAGGCTTAGTGGAGTTTTCTGGTTGGTGAAAATATCAGTGTGCCAGAGGGGTGACATATCCTGATTCCACAGGTTGAGAGCAGGGAGCTCTGCATTCAGGACTTTCCCAAACTTTACCTTGTGCCTTTTCATTGGCCTGGTCCTGATTGATATCCTTTATAATACATCTGTAATCATAAGGATAGCACATTCCCGAGTTCTGTGAGTTGTTCTACCAAATTATCAAAACTGAGGGGTGTCATGGGAATCTCTGGATTTATAGCTAATTGGTCAGAAGTGCAGGTGGCCTGGGGACTCCCAAATTTGTGGCAGGTGTCTGAAGTGAGGTCGATCTTGTTGGAGACTGTGCCCCTAATCTGTGGGGTCTGACACTCCCTCTGCATAGTTAGCTTTAAAATTGCACTACAATATTGCAAGTGGCCTGGGTGATGTCATGTGCTTCCTTTTAAAAAATTAATATTTTTATTATCTAATAATAATGTATATATATACATCCTTATTAAAGTTGATTTTATACATGTTGAAATGTCCTTTCTCCATCTAATTTCACTTCTTCTTGATGTAAACCACTTTGTTTACTTTGTTATTCAGTTTTCCAGTCCTTTTTATGCATTTGCTGACATGTCTCCATACAATACAAAGTGTTATTTTGTGCTTGCGTTTTATTTGACATGAAAAGTGTCATTTTCACTTTTGTGTATTCATCTAAAGTGTTTTTTATTTTTAGTCAACAATATTTTTTGGAGACCCAATATTTTTAGAGCTACCATATTAAAAGCAAAACAAGGCAAAACACCTTTGTCTATCCCCTGTTGTAGGTTGCTTCCTAGCTTTAGCTATTGTTTCAAATGATGATATAATGAGCATCCTTGTGCATGACTGCGTGGACCCACATTGAGTGTTTCTCTAGAGAGGGGTGTCTTTGAACAAATCTTCTGTGTGCCTTTGAAAATTCTGATGTCCTTTCAGTCATTTGATTTGACCCTTTTAGAAATGGTTTATTTAGTGATGACTGGATGATTTAGAACAGTGCTTCAAAATTATAGCAGCTATGCACTAAGAGGAACAATGTGGTGATAGCTAGGTTGGCTATCAATTGACCATCAGGGAGATAAAGCTTTTATTTTTGGCTAGAGAAAAACATTCTATTTTTGTTTATTGTAAGTTGTAAGGTAATTGAGAAAGTATGATTTTGAGGGGGGAAGAATAAATGGTTAATGTTGTGATTTTGCAACTTACGGACAAATATTTGTACATTTCATGTATGAGTGTGTATGTGTGTCTGCCTGCACACAAGCACACTTACACATGCAAGAGAAAGATTGTAATTTAAAGATGAGGTGTGATGTTCCTGAATTTGTACCCTAACTCTTGCAAGTGCTATTCATAGAATAACTGTGTATTAGTCTGTCCAGGATGCTGTGACAAAATATCATAGACCAGGTGACTTCAACAACAGACATTTATCTCATATAGTTCTGGAGCCTGGGAGGTCCAAGATCAAGGTGGGGGCTGATTCAGCCTCTGGTGAGGATCTTCCTGGCTTGTAGATGGCCACCTTCTTGCTGTGCCCTTATATGGGAGAGAGAGAGCTCTAGTACACATTTCTTATGAGGGCACTTATAACTTCCTCTTCCAAGAAGGGCACTAACTCCTTCATGAGGACCTCACTGTCATAACCTCATCTAAACCTAATTATCTCCCAAACATCCTGTCTTCAAAAACCATTATATTGGGGGCTAGGAGTTCAAAATATAAATTTTGAGGGGACACAAATACTCAGTTCATAAAAAAGTGGTTACCTCATCCTCATCTGAAGCCCTTGGGAGAGTGGCCTCAGTACCTTTTCTGACATGTGTACAAAGATTTTCTTGTCGTTCACAAACTTGTAGTTAATGATGCTTTCTTGCCATAGTTTATTTCTTACTCATTCTCCTTCCCACCCATGATTGTTATGGAGCAGTGTTTCACAGTCATCTTGCAATTTCCGTTTTAAGGCTCCAAAATATTTCCATCAGCCAGGTGGTTCAAAAATTCTGATGGGATCTCAGGGCATTGGTATTTTATTTATAAGCAGTTACAGATGAGAATCACAGCTTTGGACATGAGGGCAAATTTAAGCTTACCACAGACCTTAATTATTTTCTATACAGGGCTCGCTCCCAGGAGAGGAATCCCAGAGTGATTCCGACCTCTTATTCTTTGTCTTGCAAAGTATTGCTCAATTTCTTATCTTCAGGTAGTCCTTTCTTCATGCAGTTCTATAACCTTGTACATATGAAAAAAGTGACAGTCTAGGGGTTGGCAGGGAAGATACTATACGTGGTCAACAATATCTTCATTGGACGAAGGAAGAATATTGAGTCTGGATGCTATATATTTGCCTCCCTGTACAGATATTTGCTTCCTCCTCCCCTTGATTCTCTGGCCACATATTCTCTGTTCCATTGATATATCCATCATAGTTCCTCCTTTCTTCTAGGCCAGTTTCACACAATATCACCACCCAGGATTCATGGTAACATCAATGACAATCATTTATACTAACAGCTAACATTCACCAAGTAACTCCTTGGTTATAAGACCAGCATATTTACATTTAACTCTTGTACCAATCCTAAGAGATTGGGCCCTAATATTATCCCCATTCCATAATGGAGAAAACAGAGGCTCAGAAAGACTACAGAATTATCTGAAAGTCTCACAGCCAGCAATGCCAGGATTTGTACCCAGGCAGTCTGACTGATGCCATTTTTAAAATTACTACTCTGTTCTTCATAAACTGGGATTTTCACTTCACATCCAATATTATTTAATTCTCATAACAGTACTTTAAAGTTGGGTTGATGCTGTGCAGAAGCTTTTTATCTTGATGAAGTCCCAAAAGTTCATTTTTGCTTTTGTTTCACTAGCCTTTGGAGATGTATCTTGAAAGAAGTTGCTGTGGCCGATGTCAAAGAGGTTACTGCCTATGTTCTCCTCTAGGATTTTGATGGATTCCTGTCACACTGAGGTCTTTCATCCATTTTGAGTTTATCTTTGTGTATGGTGTTAGAGAATGGTCGAGTTTCATTCTTCTGTATATAGCTGTCTAATTTTCCCAGCTCAAAAAATTAAAAATAGAGCTACCCTATGACCCAGCAATTGCACTACTGGGTATTTACCCCAAAGACACAGATGTAGTGAAATAAAGGGCAATGTTCATAGCAGCAGTGTCCACAATGGCCAAACTGTGGAAAGAGCCGAGATGCCCTTCAACAGATGAATGGATAAAGAAGATGTGGTCCATATATACAATGGAATATTACTCAGCCATCAGAAAGGATGAATACCCAACTTTTACATCAACATGGATGGGACTGGAGGAGATTATGCTAAGTGAAATAAGTCAAGCAGAGAAAGTCAATTATCATATGGTTTCACTTATTGGTGGAACATAAGGAATAGCATGGAGGACATTACGAGAAGGAAGGGAAAAATGAAGGGGGGAAATCGGAGGGAGAGATGAACAATGAGAGACTGTGGACTCTGAGAAACAAACTGAGGGTTTTAGAGGGGAGGGGGGTGGGGGGATGGTTTAGCCCGGTGATGGGTATTAAGGAGGGCACGTACTTCATGGAGCACTGGGTGTTGTATGAAAACAGTGAGTCGTGGATCACTGCATCGAAAACTGGTGATGTCTTGTAGGCTAACATAACATAATAAAATAAAATAAAAAAAAATTAAAAAAAATAAAGTTGGGATGATGAAGCCCATTTTTCACAAGCCTTGGTGAAGTCAGTTTGCCCTAAATCAAGTGGAGGAACCCCCTGAAATCTTTCCTTCTCATAAACTGCCTCAATTTAACTCCTCCTTGTTGCATTGAATTGAATCAAAGGCTCAAGGTCTTCAGTCTCAAGCCAGCAAATAAACTGGGAAATGCAGAATGTGTCTTTCATTGACTTTCTCTTGCTCTTTTCTTATTTTTGTGATCTTACAAGTCCCCTTACCATTGTCCTTTCATAGGATGTGGTTCCACATTGCCCTCTGGTCTTCAGGCCCCTTGCTTCTGCCCTCAAGCTACAGCCAGACCAATCTACATTTTAAAGTTGTCACAAGTTATGTTCAATCTCCAGAGTCCTTGCTGCCTTAAGGAACATTGGATCTAATTTTAAAATGATTTATTGTTGCAATTTTTGCTAATATCATTATAAATCATCAATTTACATAGACTGAAGATCTGATTAATTCAAATGTATTCATTTATTTTAGATTAATATGCACCCAGTGACTAACCTCTGTATTCATTTACACACAAAATTAAAAACAGATTATTACATCCAAACAAGAACCTACACCGTGCAGCTCAAGTAGAGTTGCCCATTTCCAGTGCTGACAGGATAGCTTGAGGATTCCTTTTGCAATCTTGAAGGGGTCAAAGGAAGAACCATCCTGTCTGGCATGTCATCACAGCAACAGGCCTTGGGCTTCTCACTCTGATGCTGTCACTGTTGCCTGTACTGTCTTTGGGCACATTGCCTTGGTTTTCCAATCTATAGAGACATAATGAGTATTGACAGGATGTTCAGTACATGCCCAATTGTAACATAGGGCTTTACAGGTGCTAACTCATTTAATCTTTACAACAACTCTATGAGGTATGTACTAATATGGCCCCACTTTACAGAGCGGGGAACTGAGGCTCAGAAAGGTAGTAACTTGCCCAAGGTCAAGCTAGTAAGTGTTATAGCTAGTAAGTATCAGAGTTAGGATTTGAACCTCTAAAACCTGGCTCCCAAGTCTATGTTTTAGCCATTCTTTTATGTGGCTTTAGGATCAATCAGGATAATTCAAGAATTGAAAGGGCCGTTAGAGATTTCTTCAAAATATTTCTAATACTAATTGTTGATATGGACACTCTGAGCTGCTGAAATCATGTCCAACACTTACTATGAAATCTCAAGATACTCAGTCTAGTTCTGGACAAAAGGCAGTTGCTCAATAGATGTGTTTCAATTAGCTATTGATTATTTTCCCTCTGTAATGGAATTCTCTCTTTAGGATGAAGATATTTGGTTAATGCTCTAGAATTTTAGAGTTGTAAGATGTCAATTTGTTTTCCACTTCCATCAGTCTTAGTTCACATAAAATGCCACTATACACAGAGGCCCTGGGGGAACTTTAGTTTTCCACTCTATAAAGTGGTCATCTTATTTCTGTGACTGGCTTCTTCGGTCTGAGCTGTGAGCTCCTATGACGCATCAGCCGATTCCACAATGCCATTTTATAGGTAGTGCAGGCCTCATTAGCCTGGACCTGAGTTTCTACCCCCTGCAATTTTTCCCAAGTGCTTTCCTACTGAAGGAGAGTCCAGGAAGCAGGTCACCTGTTTCTAATCTGTTAAAAGTTTACAGGCAAAGGCATTGGGTTGCACAAAATATGATTAATGATTTGGAGTACTAATGGAATGTTGGCCCTGCAAAAATGCCTTTCTATATATTTCCAAAAAGGCCTTTCTTACCTAAGACATTGTATTTTAAATTATATTCCTAGATCCACTTTTTATAGCCTAAACATATCTGTCGGCCACCTATTGTGTGAAAAACATTTTGCCTTGTGGGAGAGGAATGTTAACAATAATAAATATATCATGAACTTGTAGAGCAAATTTTTTTCGAAGTATTTTCATGTACTGCATTGTATCATTGAAAGTGCAGTGAAATGAGAGACCAAAGCCTGAACTGAGTTTTATCATGGCAAAGTGACCTAAGTCACTGTCCTTCCTTAGGTATCAATTTCCCTATCTGATTTGAGACCCGAACTCTACTTTTCTATGATGCTTTGATACTTTGTCTTATTTAAAGTGGAAACTGTAGTCCCTCACACCTTGAAAGACACATCCTGGGGGCTCAACGAACTTGTTGACCCAAACTAAAAATACACCAAATGCTTTAAATCACAGGCTCTGGCATCAGGCTGCTTGGGTTCAAGTTCTTGCTTAACTATTTAGTACTTGGCAAGTTACTTGATCTCTATTTTCTCAACTGTTAAACTGGGATGATTAATAACATGTTATCTTACAGGGTCAATCAAGGAGTAGTAAATGCACGTAAGTGCTAGAACAGGGTGTGGCTCATAATAGATACTCAAGAAATGCCAGTGGCTCCTGTCTGGTTAAGAAATTTGGAACACACTGAACTCTACCTCTGAAACTAATAATACACTATATATTAATTAATTGAATGTAAATAAAATAAAATTAAAAAAAGAAAAAAAAAAAGAAATTTGGAACATACTTTCACACAGAATGCAGAACCTGATGTGTATCTATGGTTTCCAGAAATCCACCTCAGATACTGAGGTCTGAAGTAGAACTGAGCAGAAGACAGGACCAGATTTTGGAGTCAAAAAAGGAAGTGTCTGGACCCCTAGAAGTTGCAACTTTATTTTGGAGATAAGCACGCTTAAAGGGCAGATGGAAGGCTATGAAATGAAAAATGGTTAAAGATGTTGGAGCTTGAGAATCAGTTCTCTGGGAATAATGCTCATTCTGATGGCCCAAGGGTCAAATTTATTTTTATGAGAATGTTCTTTCTTTCTTTCTCTTTCTTTCTTTCTTTTTCTTTCTCTTTCTTTCTTCTCTTTTCTTTCTTTCTTTCTTTCTTTCTTTCTTTCTTTCTTTCTTTCTTTCTTT
>NW_022589706.1:5345108-5417914 GCF_004348235.1 Phoca vitulina
TTTCTTTCTTTCTTTCTTTCTTTCTTTCTTTCTTTCTTTCTTTCTTTTTCTTTCTTTTCTTCTTTCTTCTTTCTTCTTTCTTGTCGTTTTTTTAATTTTTAGAGACTTAATTTGTTTAGAGCAGTTTTAGGTTTATAACAAAATTGAGAGAAGGTAGAGAGATTTCCTGTATATCCCCTGACCCCACACATGCATCGCCTTTCACCTTTTTCAACATCACTCACCGGAAATGGACTTTTTATTCTTCAAACCAAGGATGAGCCTCCACTGACACATCATAATCACTCAAAGTCCAGCTTTTACTCTTGGTGTTGTACATTTTATGAGTTTGGACACATGTATAATGGCATATGTTTATCATTGTGATATCAGAGTATTTTCACTGTCCTAAAATTCCCTTTGCTCTGGCTATTCATCTCTTCCTCCCGTCCCCACCACTTCCACACACCCTATCACCAATGATTTTTTTTTTTTTAAGATTTATTTATTTATTTGAGAGAGAGAGAGAGAGAGAGAGAGCAGGAGGGGCAGAGGGAGAGGGAGAGAGAATCTCAAGCAAACGGCACTGAGAATGGAGCCCAATGTGGGGCTCGATCTCACAACCCTGAGATCAGGAACTGAGCCAAAACCAAGAGTCAAGACGCTTAACCAACTGTGCCACCCAGGTGCCCCCCACCTCTAATCTTTTTACTGTCTCCATAGTTGTGCCTTTCCTAGAATATAATATAGGTAGAAATACACGGATTGTATCCTTTCCATTAATATACATTTAAGGTTCCTCTATGTCTTTTTCATGGCTTGATAGCTCATTTCTTTTTAGTACTGAATAATAATCCATTGTCTAAGTGTTCCACAGTTTATACATTCACCTGCTAAAGGACATCTTGTTTGTTTCAGAGTTATGGCAATTATGAATTAAACTGCTATAAACTTCCATGTGTAAGTTTTTGTATGGAGTTTTCAACTCCTTTGAGTAAATGCCAAGGAGCACGATTGCCAGATAGCATGGTAAGAGTATGTTTAGTTTGTATCCTTTTTTTTTTTTTTTTTAAAGCATTTCAGTTTTCTTGTCTAGTGGATTGATATTCCAGCATTTTGTAAATTTTCAGGGACCTTATTACCTGATGGCCACTGGCCTTGCTATCCTTCCCCTATCTCTTCCTGTCCTTCTCTAAGGCCCTCCCTTAGAGAAGGGTTCTGCCATCTCCCAGTGCATCAAGCCCTAAGTCCTATGAAGCCATCCACTTGATCCTCTCTTTCTTCACTTTCAGGTCAAAGTGCCCTGGTCTCTTGCTGGGACTGTTATTATATAATAATCTCTTGCTAGTGTCTCTGCCTTTGGGATAGGAACCCTTCATGGCTGGCTTCAGAGCTTATGTTTTTAATACCTCTATTATGCAGTGTGAAAGAGCACAGTCTGGGGTTGATTTGTCCAGATTAATTACATATTTTGGGGGAAGTTACTTAACTTGTCTTGCTCCATTTTCTGATCTGTAGACAATAATGCTAATACCTACCTCCAAATGTTGTTTTAAGATTAAATGCAATTATCTATGCTAAATACTTAGCATAGTGCTTGATTCATGGTCATCTTAAAAACCCAGTGTTATCAGTGTTACTTGTAGTATGACCACCACCACCACTACCACCACCACTGGCAGCTGCATGGAAAGTGAAGCTGGAGGGATGGACAGGTTCTAGATGTCACTCATGTTACAGTTCCCAGTGTCAGCTGGTCTCCGGCACAGCAATCTAGGTTTGTTGAATTATTAAGACCATGCGGCATCTGAAACTCTAACACATGAGAGATATCAATGGAAGTAAGGTTGCTGAACCTGGTGAAGGGAGATGGTACCTGTCCATATATTTACAAGACTGTGGAAGAATTATTAGGAGTAATAATATTAGTAAAAAAAACATTACAACAATAGTGTTGTGTGACTACTTTTACTATCACTGCTGTTATTACCACTGTGGGGAGAGGCACTGAGAGAGATCAGCCATCTTCAGCTTGCCTGCAGAGCTAAAGTAGAGCCAGTGGAAAGAATGGGATGGAAAATACTCCTTGGCGTCTCTGTCTAGCTTAGTCTTCCCAACGGCCCTACACTACATTTTTATTATCTCCCTTTTTATGTCTGATGATTCTGAGGCTCACAGAGTTGAAAATGGCAGAGCTCAATACTCTTCTAAGGCACCATGTTTCCCCACTGGATTTTTGCTCACCAGGGGAAGCTCTTTCTAACAATATCACATGTCCAATGATGCAATGATTGCCTGAGGACACAGGGAGATCCCCCGTCATAGGAGTTGTTCAAGCTGAAGCTAGTGTGTTGGGAGGATTTGAGCATGGGAGGAGGGCCGGGATGAGATGGTCTTTAAGGTCCTTTTGAGTCTGGAAGTCTAAGCCTTTGTGAAATGCTGCCTGTGGCTGACAAACTTGGAGCATCACAGTTCTGTTATTATTCAGTACTGTATCAAAAGAGCTCTCCTTTGTCCACTGGAAGCCCAGTACCTCATCTTGAAGAGAACCTCCAGTTTGTGAGAGCATATTTTAAAATGCACTTGTATAGTTAGTAACCTTTATCTATAAATCCCCTCAATGAAATTCCAGAGCTTTAATTGGCCATGAAACTCCGTAGAGGGGCATTTTCCTTAGCTAAAGTCAGCAGTTTCTAACTTCCTGTAAATATGCACTCACATGAAGCAGTTAATAGATTTCCTCATGCAGAACATTCTTGGCCAACGAGATAGATTGCATTCTGGCTAAAAGATAGATTGCTTTCCCGTGGCCTCAGGACAACTACTGGTTGGAATCTTTATGCTGCCTGACACCCCCACTTAATATCAAGCCTCAAAGTCCTGATTCTAGGGCCAAATGTAGACAGATCCATGAAAGGTCCCACTTTCTTGTCTTACCAACCCTGACTCCATGCGGGGGCATAAGGCTAGGGGCTTTCCATGCATTATAACATATGGTCCTCAAAGTAATCTTGCTCAGGATGTATTTTACGGATGAAGTTGCTGAGGCTCAAACAGGCTCGATCTGAATTGTCCAGTGTTGATAGCCACTAACCACATGTGGCTATTTTGCACTAATTATAATTAAATAAACTTAAGAATTCAATTCATCAGTCGCTCCAGCCACATTTCAGGTGCTCCTTAGCTACATGTGGCTAGTGGCTACCATATTGGACAGCGCATCTGAGAATATTCCCGTCATGTCAGGAAGTTCTTTTGGATAGCGCTGGCCTGGAAGTTCATTTAAATGTAGAGCTGGGATCTAAAAGCCAGGCCTTTGGTGTTTTATGTGCAGCGCTGTGCTCCAGAGAAAGCAGTGTGTGATCTACAGCATATGCTCTCAAACTCCTTAAGTGGGAGATGAATGAAATTAGCAGGAGTATCCAGGTGGATGCGTGTGTGCTGTGGGATGTCAGGGGTGAGCACTTGAAATAGGCCTTCTGAGGTCCCTTGATGTCAACCAAGTTAACACAGTTAACCAGTGTCAGGGCTCAGACCTGGGTGTAACTCCACAACCTTTTCCTTCAGAAACCTATGCTGCTCTTCTATTTGACTTAAAAGGCCCCTGTATCTCAGAATTATTTCAGCCAAAACACTACAAGATAGCTTGCCCACTGCCTGAGGGATTTTTAAAAGTTACATCCTTGTTGTAAACTGATCAGTGATCATGTAACCCCCAGCAAGGACAAGTTCTCAGAGCCTCTTTCCACCCAGTGTCTCCTCCTGAGCCTGCAGCATGTGGTTCTGCTGGAATCTTCCCCCTAACACTTCCGAAATTCAGAGCCACCTCCAAACTGCATAAGAAAAGCAGACAGAATATTTAATGCAGTTGCTGGAGCCATAAAATTAAAAAAAAAAAATTAACCAAGCTTATTAGGCTCCCTGTTTCTTTTCTCCCATAAAGGGAGGAATTGGCAATAAATGCCATTCTGCTTTTTAACAGATGAATGGCCCAGTTGTGATAAATCCACTAGCATTTTCTGGGAGAAATATATTTTACTCCAGACAGTTTTAGTAGTGGGACCATATTTTTCACAGGAGCAATGAGGACACTTTAGTGAGAGTTAAACTTTTCAAACCAGTGTGAAGGCTGGGCCAGGAGAGGTCCAGCACCCCCGGGCTTAGATTCCCCAATCAGGGGAAGGTACATTCATCCATGGTTCTTTACCTTCCTTGTCAGCTTGCCTACAGAGTCTTCACATTTCATCACCTCTGTGTTTCTATTTGATCTTACATTTCTTTCTGGGATTAGGGAATATACATGTATAAACTTTGTTCTTTTAGGTAGGGAAAGTCAGTCTCAGGAACAGTCACTGGTTTGCCTGATGTCATATACCTAGCGAGTCAGGAGTCTAGGATTCAGATCCTAGTACTTCACTCTCCTCCTTGTTTCATTCAATTTAGTTTTTGTCCAGAAGACTCTGAAGAAAGTACCTGGGAGTTAGGAAGTCTGGGTTCTGGGCATGGTTTTGCAGCCCATTGGCTAGATGACCTTGGGCAAATCATCTACCTCCTCTCATGTTATTTCTTGCTCCCTACACGGTGGGTTCTGAATTGCCCGGGACTGAGGAGTTTTCTATGATGTGGGACTTTTAGTTCTAAAACCTGGAAAATGTCGCGCACACTGGGATGAGTTGGCCACCCCAGTTCTGGTGTTGATCCACTTCTGTTCTCCATAAGCACTCCTTGGGCAATCTTGTGTATTCTACTGACTTCGAACACCAGTACGTTCTTACCCATTCTGTGTACCATTCCCAATGTCTCCCCTTAGCTTTAGTCCATCTGCCAGATGGACATGCTCACTGATAGAGCCACTGTTTCCTCCACCTGAGTGTGTCCCAGACTGCTCTCAGCCCATCCCTCTGCCATCCAGCCCCACACCCATCTCTTCATTGCCTATTGCTGCCAGTGGCACTGCCATCCATCCCATGAACCAACCAGCAGCTAGGGAGTGGTCTGAGAATGCCCCTGCTCCCTCAGCTCTCTTAGCAGTCAGCAGGTTCTGTCAGTCCATCCTTCAATGGTTTCTTGAATCTGTCTGATCGCTCCATCTCAATAACACCTGCCTGAGTTCAGACCCGCATCACCTCTTTCTTGGACTGTCACACCTGGCCCCCAAGCTTCTGGTATTGTTCCCCACCCCATTAGTTCTCCCTTTGCGCCCTATTTGATCAAGCAACTCCAGGTTTCCTTGAGTCTGCCTTTCGAGGTACATCTTTTGGCTATGTAGCTCCAAGCCTGGTCCTCCAGTGCTCCCTGAAATTGTGAGCTGTTTGTATCCTTTCATACTTCCCTTTTCTGTCTACAGCAACCAGTGTGTGTTTCTGTTGTGGGCGTCTAAAAACTCTGAAGAATACAGCATGCAATTCAGAAAAGATTCGAAGAAGGCTAAAGCTTGGTATAGGGGACTAAGGTGAGAATTTGTCATTTGAGCTAACATATCAAGACCAGGACGAGGTTTACCTGGCACAGCAGTTTTTGTATATTATTTCATGGGATCCCAGCAGAGATGCAGCTCTGAAGAACTGGCACGTAAGTGGAAATCTGTAGCATGAGAAAGATTTATCCTGGCCAGGGGCTGACATTGGGCAGTCCCAGCAGAAGGAGTGGGGTGTGGGATGTCTGTGCAAAACTGGTGGTGAGGCTGGGAGACAGAGTGACCAGCTAAGAAAGGCTTCCGGGGGTACAGGTGAAATCCTATGGGCTGGACTAAGGCAGTGACAAAGGGATTGAGTTCCACTTTGAGATGTTTGATTAGTAAGAAGTTACTCTGAAGTCATTAATAAACCTGATTACCCCCCTGATTTGTGCTCCTTGCTGATGGATTACTGCTTCATGAGATGCTAGTACCTTCGTAACTCATATTTCTCTACTTTTACTTTTTCTCAGCAACTATCAAATCTGATAATTTTTACATTAATTGTACATAACACTGCTTTGCTTTAAACATATTATTTTAAAATATTTTGTTTTACAGTTCACTTCACAGCTTGAAATTCTGTAGACAGTAGTCATAAATCTCTCTTGAAAGAAAATGGAAGTTGTTTGTTTTAATTTCCTATCAATTCCCTACTGCTTGGGAAGAGGGATGGGACACACACACACACACACACACACACACACACACACCTTTTCAAGCACTTGCAAATCTCCCTGGTTTACTGGCAGGTTGCTGTTTTTAAGCAGAATAGATTGCTTTCAAAATGCATGTGTTTGAGGTTGAGTTTGAAGACATGTTTTGGGATAAGGTGCAAGATTTGGAATAGAAATAGCAATTTAATTTTGGGTTGTGACCAGAAGTGGGGCAGCAATGAGATTTAAGAAATAACTCAGGTTCTGGGCCAGAGGGATTTAGTTTTAATTCTGGCTGCTGAGCTCTGTGACTCTGGGCAAGTTACATTAATCTCTGTCAGTCTTCATTTCTTCACCTATATGATGGTGGGGAGAGTATTATAAACTCCACCAAAACTTAGTTGCCATAAAAGAGCAACAATAAACAGTTATTTTCCTCAGTTAGCTATTATTTTCTTTTGGGAAGGCCTCGATGGGGATGGTTTGTTTCTGTTCCTCATGGTGACAGTGGTGGTGACCAGAGTGGAGCTGGGTGGTACATTTCCAAGGTGGTGTCCCCACCTGGCTGGTAAGTTGGCATTGACTATTGGCCAAGAGCTCAATGAAATCTGGCAACCAGAGTACCATGTGAACTCCCCAGCTTGGTGGTCTCAGAATAGTTGGACCACTTATATGGTCTGGCTTCCCCTAGAATGAGTGTCCCAAGAGCACTTGTCAGAATGTGTGGCTTTTTATGATTTAACCTCAGAGATCAAATAACAGCACTCCCGACCTATTCTATTGGTTGAAGTAGTTATAAGCCTGTCCACATTCAATGTGGGAACATAGACACCACGTCTTGATGGGAGCAGGGGCAAAGTGACATTACAGTGGAGTACAAGACATTGTTGAGGGGCTCCTGGGAAAATACAGTCAGCTGCAATGATGACTTTAATTATAGTGCAGTGTACTGTGTGACCCAGTCAGCATACATGCTTAGTAAATGGTAACTACTACTATTGATTTCTATTAGTTATAATTAAGAATGCTACCTTAGGGGCACCTGGGTGGTTCAGGTGGTTAGGCATCTGCCTTCAGCTCAGGTCATGATCTCTAGGTCTTGGGATCGAACCTTGTGGTATCGGGCTCCCAGGTCGGCAGGGAGTCTGCTTCTCCCTCTCCCTCTGTCTCTCCCCTCCACTCATGCGCTCTCACTCTCAAATGAATAAAAAAAATCTTTAAAAAAATAAGAATGCTACCTTAGTGAGTCAGGTTTGTTAGGTATTAGTTCTATCCTTGTTTATAGTTCAAGATCTTTCTCTGCAAATCTGGTTGTCTTTCAGTGTCCCCTACTCTGACAAAAACAGTCACATTCATCCCATTACATCCAGACACTTGGAAATCACCCCGACACCTCCCTCTTCTTCCACAATGTATATTGGATCCAGTGCCGGTTCCACCAACACTGCCTTTTGAAACCGTGCAAATCTGTCCACACTTCTCCATCTCCACGGCCACTGCTCTGGCCTAGGCTGCCATCAGCTGCCTGATATACTCATTTCTCTGTGTTCTTACTGACCTTTCTCCACGGCCACTGCTCTGGCCTAGGCTGCCATCAGCTGCCTGAGATACTCATTTCTCTGTGTTCTTACTGACCTTTCTCCATGGCCACTGCTCTGGCCTAGGCTGCCATCAGCTGCCTGATATACTCATTTCTCTGCGTTCTTACTGACCTTTCTCCAATCAGTTCTACACATAAAGCTGATCAGAGCATTTCCTCATGATGTTATAAAACACTTCAATGGCTTCTGATATTAGGATTAAGACCCAAATCTTCGTATGACCTACATGTAGGATCTGGCACCCCATCCCCATCTCTCAACCTCCTCTTGTAACATTGTCCACCTCCCACTGCCTTCCTCTGAGCTTCTGCCAGACTGGACTTCTTTCACTTCTTGGAACTCCAGGACAGGAGCTCCATTCCCTTTTGCCACAGGGCCCTTGTATATGCTATTGCCTGGGCCTGGTTGTTATTTGTCCTGAATTCTACAACCAGGACAGTTACTCCTATTTGTTGCTTCTTTGTTATTATTACTTCAGAAAGGATGACTTGGGCTGAACTATCAGAAACTTAAACTGACTTTTATAATAGGAATATGCACTATTTCATGAAACACTAAGTCTAGAGGTAGGAATGGCCAGAGTTGGTTGTTTCAGTGGCTTAGAAATGTCAGTGACTTCTGTCTGTGACCAGGTCCTTTGAGTTTTTCTATGATTTGCTTCCTGCATTACCTTCAGCCCAAAGCGGCTTCCCTTTTGTTTACAAAATGGTTGCCAGCGGCAAATGGAACCAGCGCGCTTCCTTGTCTCCATCTCTTCCAACCATGGAATATAAATGCTTTACTTCAATATTATTGGACCAACGTAGTTCATGTGCCAAAGCATTCCTCAGACCAGTGACAGTTGTCAGAACAGCATCATGGTGTGATTGGCTTGGACTAATCAGTATACACCAATAGAGGCAGAAAAGATATTAGTATGACTATGTGTGGGAGAAGTAGACCCTTAAGTGAATATAGTGTATATTGGGAAGGAGAGCACGGGGACTAAACACTGAGAGGCAGCCCATAGTGTCCTCTTAAACAGCTGTAGAACTCTTCTTGGTGGCATTTATTGCAGACTGTAATTAAAAAAAAAAATAATTGTGGTAAAATACACAATAACATAAAATTTAGCATCTTCACTATTTTTAAAGGTACAGTTTAATGGCACTGAGAACATTCACATTGTCGTGCAAACAGCACCGCCACCCTACCTGCGCAGAATGCCTTGCATCTTTCAAAACTGAAACTGAAACTCTATTAAACAATAAGCCCCTATCCCCCCACCCCCAGCTCCTGGCAACCACTGTGCTAGTTTCCATCTCTACACACTTGACTATTCTAGATGCCTCCTCTAAGTGGACTCATATAGTGTTTTTTCTTTTGTGACTGGCTTATTTCCCTTCCCATAATGTTTTCAAGGTTCATCCATTTGTACCATGTGCCAGAATGTCCTTGTCCTTCCTTTTTAAGGCCGAATAATATTCTGTTGTGTGTATTTACCACATTTTTTTTTTTTTTTTTACATTCATTTGTTGATAGACATTTGGGCTGCTTCCACCTCTTTGTTATTGAGAACAATACTGCTATGAATGTAGGTTGTCATATACACTTACTCATGGGCATCTTGGGTGTGCACTCTGTCTCCCGAGGTCTCTCCATGCTGGGAGTTCCACCAGGCAAAAAATGAATCTCTTGTTTTTCTCCAGCATCATCTCTTAGAACCCAGGACAATGTTCAGTGGAGGGTAGGCACTCAAATATTTGTTGACTAAGTAAATGCACAAATTTAATTTGGAATATCTTGAAAACTATCTGACTTCTCTAGGGTCACATTTACTTTTCTTTAAAACCTCGTAATTATGTGAAAATATATGTGAATGTGTAACAGGGAGCATACCTGGAGAGAGAGAGAGAGAAAAAAAAAAGAAGCTTTGCAAAGTCAACATTATCAAAGAGCTATTTACTTGCTTTTGATCATTTGGGGAAATCCTACATTGATTTTTGTGGTAAGGTAGAATCATACCTTTTATAATACCTGTTTATAATAAAATCTAGACTTTTTTTAAATTCAGGATTTTGTGAAGATAATATGCAGAAAAGATAAGAGGAAATTTCTTGCGTAGAAATCATAAGTTTTATTACACTGTTACTTTCTGCTTAAGGGCTTTCTAGTTCTGATATCAACTTCAGGCTTTCCCCACGAGGGCACTGGGGAAACATCTCTGCCAGTTCTGAGGGAAATGACTGGCTCGGAATGGCTTCTTCACTTTGGGCTAAGTTCAGTGGTATTTTTGCCTAATGCTATTCATTCTGAGGTTGGTTATCATTTTAAAAATTATTATGGAAAATTTCAGACACAAAAAAAGTAGAGAGTGTAATGTAATAAATTTCTCCCTTGCACCCATGATGCAATTTCAAGTTGCCCACTCATGGCCAATGTTATTACATGTGTGCCTACATCCACTTTCCGCCTTCCCCCTGAATTATTTTGGAGGAAATCCCAGACATTGTATAATTTAATCCATATAGATTTCAACATGTTTTTAATAGGGAAGTACTCTTTAAGGAAACATAATGACAATACTATTTTTACATCTAAATAATTAAAAATAATTGCTTATAATCATGAAATACTGAGTCAGTGCTCAAATTCCTCCAATTATTTTATATTCTTTTTATAGTTTTTTCTATCAACAGTCCAATAAGTGTCATACATTGCAATTGCTGGATATGCCTCAATTAAAAAAAAACAAAACAACTTTTCTTTCTCTTCCTCTAGTCTTTTATTCCCCATGTAATTTATTTGTTGAAAAACTGCTTGTTTGGCCTGCAGCCTTTCCCATGTTTTGGACTTTGCTGATTGAATCCCCATTGCATCATTTATCATATTCCTCTGTCTCTCTGTTTCTGGTAAATTGGTAGTTAGATTTTGAAACTTGATAGATTCAGGTTGGAGATTTTAGCAAGAATACCACAATCTTTAGAAGATGGTGTATTATTCCCTTGCATCTAATGGACTTCCTGTGACATTAGCAGTGCTTCATAATCATTGCCGGGACCCATTATTTCTTTTGAGTTCACAAAATGTTAGGTTCTTTTTTTAAAGATTTATTTATTTATTTTAGAGGTTGGGAAGGGCAGAGGGAGAGAGAGAATCCTAAGCAGACGCCCTGCTGAGCGCAGAACCGAAATCGAGTCAGACTCTAAACTGACTGAGCCACCCAGGTGCCCCACAAAATGTTAGGTTCCAGTTTTATCATTCTTCATTTCTCCTCTAAGCTGTGATACTGCCATAGAGAGAATCAGCTCAGTAAGACTTTGAATACCCTCAGGTATGGTTTGTACAGAGAAGGCAGGATAAATGCTTGATTCCTTTTACTTTTATTTACCAATTTTCAAAACAGCAAAGGTGATCAAGGAGATTTTCTCCTTATTTTTCTCCCTTCATCTCTTTATTCCTTCTTCAACTTCTTTTCCCTTCCTTCATTCTATCTTTCCTCCCCTCTTCTCCTCCTCGTTATTAACCCATTTAAAGGTCTTGTTAACTCTGTTTATAACTAAAACATCTGAACTAATTTTAACGTATTAGATGGGTTTCAATAAGATTCACTCATTTTTAATTTTAGGTCTTTATTTCTATTTGAAGAAAAAATATGTATATACTGGATTATGTGCCTTCAGTAAATGTCAATTCTTTGTCAGTTGACTATTATTCAGACTCTCCCTACAATGTGCCAACAAATACACATAAGCAGAAATCTATCGAATGAGGCTTCCAAATAAGCAAATATTTCCCTGGTAAAAATAGATTCAGTTGGTGCATACTTTCTGCTCTTTTCCCTTCCCTGTTTTCCCTGCCTGGGATATGGATGCAATGGCTGGAGGAGTAACAGTGATCATGCCAAAAAGAAGAGGAACACTTACATGAGTATTCACGTAGGAGCAGAAATTGGATTGGAGCCGTTTCTTGATGATCCTCTTATGGAATTGTTCCCTTTTGAGATTACTCTAGCTGACTTCCTGTTATTTGAGAAAAACAAACCCCAGTTTTTTAAGCCACCGTTTATTGGCATTTTCGATACTTGCAGTTGCATGTCTTCTATGATGCATTTGTCTAAAGTCAGATACATAATGTGTAGGAGAGCTGGGTTTCAAATCCAGGTTTGTTGATATCTCAAGCTTGTGTTCGCTTATTAAATGATGTGGAGAACCACGGACAAGGGCTACAGCTGAATACTTCCATGAAGAGGACCCCTCATTAACTCTTTGATTACCCTCAGATATGCTTTGTACAGAAAAGGCAAGATATATGCTCGATTTGTAAGCCAACCTCCCTCTGTCCCAACTATGCTGTTCTCTGAAGAAGAGGCCAGAATCAACACATTTTCAGCATCTCCTCAGGCAAGGAATGAGATGCTTCTGGCCTCATGTAATGAGCTGATGAAATATACAAACTTTTTCTTGCTTCTTGTCAAATGATCTCAACTTTTCTGTACCAAAGAGGCCTCTTTTATTAACTCCCTGCAAAGTACAACATGTTTTGAAAGATTTTGTCAAGCAAACTGTACTTAGTGATAAATATTTGATTCACTTTTCCATTTAAATTGCACATATAACCTCTAATCATAGTTTCTGATCTACATGACTAACATGAGCACACTGAGTTGGTTCTAATTTGTGTGAAAAACAAGGACACTTTGGTTAACCTGTGCAGCTTTAAATTAAATTCACGTAGGATTTAAGGTTGAGAGAAATGCCCCCATGAATCTTCTTGTCACCTCTGAAGACTCCTGTGGGTTTGGGGGCTCCGCTGGGGACCCAGATTGGGCAGGTGCTGTTTTAGAGTCAGGTGGTCCATATTGCAATAAGCAGGTTGGTTCCCATCACAACAAAATGCGTAGAAGAGGCTTCAGTCAGAAGATGGGTTGGATTGGTTTCGGGTTCCTCTTACTGCCACATGCTGCTCCCAAGCTAGGCTGAGGCTGAGTGAGCCCTGATTGTCACATGGCCATCCAACTCCTGATGCTGATCACCTCCCACCTGTAGTTTCAGCCAAGCCTGGTCCCTGGAAACCAAGTGGTAGAGTATTTTAGGAGACCCATGAAGTAAGAATTGGTCTTACTTAGGAATCCAGCCTGATTGCTTGGTGCCCTGTAGTTTGTTCTGTAGCTTTTCACTCTATCTCTTATCCTGCTTATTATGTTCATGATGAATGAGTTCTGCATGAAAAACATTTACTGAGCACCTGCCATGAGTTAGTATAGTATTAGCTGCCAGGTTACAGAGATGAATAAGATCCTATGCTTATGACTAGGTGTCTGCCTTGATTTCTGGTTAATAATCAGTTTTTTTTCCCTCATTTGGAGACTTACTCTGAACCTTAATAGGCTTTGTGAGACACAATGTAGCTAATGCTAATCTCCCCCAATCTTTTTATTATTATTATTATTATGTTATGTTAATCACCGTACATTACATCATTAGTTTTTGATGTAGTGTTCCATGATTCAGTGTTTGCGTATAACACCCAGTGCTCCATGCAGAACGTGCCCTCTTTAATACCCATCACCAGGCTAACCCATCCCCGCACCCCCCTCCCCTCTAGAACCCTCAGTTTGTTTTTCAGAGTCCATCGTCTCTCGTGGTTCATCTCCCCCTCCGATTTCCCCCCTTCATTCTTCCCCTCCTGCTATCGTCTTCTTCTTTTTTTTTTTTTTTAACATATAATGTATGATTTGTTTCAGAGGTACAGATCTGTGATTCAACAGTCTTACACAATTCACAGCGCTCACCATAGCACATACCCTCCTCAATGTCTATCACCCAGCCACACCTTCCCTCCCACCCCAAACCACTCCAGCAACTCTCAGTTTGTTTCCTGAGATTAAGAATTCCTCATATCAGTGAGGTCATATGATACATGTCTTTCTCTGATTGACTTATTTCGCTAGCATAACACCCTCCAGTTCCATCCATGTTGCTGCAAATGGCAAGATTTCATTCCTTTTGACAGCTGCATAATATTCCATTGTGTGTGTGTGTGTGTGTGTGTGTGTGTGTGTGTGTGTGTGTGTATACACCATATCTTCTTTATCCATTCATCTGTCGATGGACATCTTGGCTCTTTCCACAGTTTGGCTATTGTGGACATTGCTTCTATAAACATCAGGGTGCACGTACCCCTTCGGATCCCTACATTTGTATCTTTGGGGTAAATACCCAGTAGTGCAATTGCTGGATCGTATGGTAGCTCTATTTTCAACTTTTTGAGGAACCTCCATACTGTTTTCCAAGTGGCTGCACCAGCTTGCATTCCCACCAACAGTGTAGGAGGGTTCCCCTTTCTCTGCATCCCCGCCAACATCTGTTGTTTCCTGGCTTGTTAATTTTAGCCATTCTGATTGGTGTGAAGTGATATCTCATTGAGGTTTTGATTTGGATTTCCCTGATGCTGAGTGATGTTGAGCACTTTTTCATATGTCTGTTGGCCATTTAGATGTCTTCTTTGGAAAAATGTCTGTTCATGTCTTCTGCTTATTTCTTGATTGGATCATTCGTTCTTTGGGTGTTGAGTTTCATAAGTTCTTTATAGATTTTGGATACTAGCCCTTTATCTGATATGTCATTTGCAAGTATCTTCTCCCATTCTGTCAGTTGTCTTTTGCTTTTGTTGACTGTTTCTTTTGCTGTGCAAAACCTTTTATCTTGATGAAGTCCCAATAGTTCATTTTTGCCCTTGCTTCCCTGCCTTTGGCGATGTTTCTAGGAAGAAGTTGCTGTGGCTGAGGTCAAAGAGGTTGCTGCCTGTGTCCTCCTTTAGGATTTTGATGGACTCCTGTCTCACATTTAGGTCTTTCAACCATGTGGAGTCTATTTTTGTGTGTGGTGTAAGGAAATGGTCCAGTTTCATTGTTCTGCATGTGGTTGTCCACTTTTCCCAACACCATTTGTTGAAGAGACTGTCTTTTTTCCATTGGACATTCTTTCCTGCTTTGTCGAAGATTAGTTGACCATAGAGTTGAGGGTCCATTTCTGGGCTCTCTATTCTGTTTCGTTGATCTATGTGTCTGTTTTTGTGCCAATACCATACTGTCTTGATGATGAGAGCTTTGTAATAGAGCTGGAAGTCCGGAATTGTGATGCCGCCAGCTTTGCTTTTCTTTTTCAACATTCCTCTGGCTATTCAGGGTCTTTTCTGGTTCCATGCAAATTTTAGGATTATTTGTTCCATTTCTTTGAAAAAAGTGGATGGTATTTTGATAGGGATTGCATTGAATGTGTAGATTGCTCTAGGTTGACATCTTCACAGTATTTGTTCTTCCAATCCATGAGCATGGAACGTTTTTCCATTTCTTTGTGTCTTCCTCAATTTCTTTCATGAGTATTTTATAGTTTTCTGAGTACAGATTCTTGGCCTCTTTGGTTAGATTTATTGCTAGGTATCTTCTGGTTTTGGGTGCAATTGTAATGGGATCAACTCTTTAATTTCTCTTTCTTCTGTCTTGTTGGTGTATAGGAATGCCATGGATTTCTGTGCATTGATTTTATATCCTGCCACTTTACTGAATTCCTGTATGAGTTCTAGCAGTTTTGGGGTGGAGTCTTTTGGGTTTTCCACATAAAGTAGCATATCATCTGCAAACAGTGAGAGTTTGACTTCTTCTCTGCCAATTTGGATGCCTTTTATTTCTTTTTGTTGTCTGGTTGCTGTGGCTAGGACTTCTAATACTATGTTGAATAGCAGTGGTGATAGTGGACATCCCTGCCATGTTCCTGACCTTAGGGGGAAAGCTCTCAGTCTTTCCCCATTGAGAATGATATCCGCTGTAGGTTTTTCATAGATGGCTTTTAGGATATTGAGCTTTGTACCCTCTATCCCTGTACTCTGAAGAGTTTTGATCAAGAAAGGATGCTGTACTTTGTCAAATGCTTTTTCTGCATCTATTGAGAGGATCATATGGTTCTTGTTCTTTCTTTTATTAATGTATTGTATCACATTGATTGATTTGCGGATGTTGAACCAACCTTGCAGCCCAGGGATAAATCCCACTTGTTCGTGGTGAATAATCCTTTTAATGTACTGTTGGATCCTATTGGCTAGTATTTTGGTGAGAATTTTTACATCCGTATTCATCAAGGATATTGGTCTGTATTTCTCCTTTTTGATGGGGTCTTTGTCTGGTTTGGGGAATCAAGGTAATGGTGGCCTCATAAAACGAGTTTGGAAGTTTTCCTTCCATTTCTATTTTTTGGAACAGTTTCAGAAGAATAGGTATTAATTCTTCTTGAAATGTTTGGTAGAAATTGCCTGGGAAGCCATCTGGCCCTGGGCTTTTGTTTGTTGGGAGATTTTTGATGACTGCTTCAATTTCCTTAGTGGTTATAGGTCTGTTCATTTTTTCTATTTCTTCCTGGTTCCGTTTTGATAGTTGATACATCTCTAGGAATGCATCCATTTCTTCCAGATTATCTAATTTGCTGGCATATAGTTGCTCATAATATGTTCTTATAATTGATTGTATTTCTTTGGTGTTGGTTGTGATCTCTCCTCTTTCATTCATGATTTTGTTGATTTGAGTAATTTCTCTTTTCTTTTTGATAAGTCTGGCCAGGGGTTTATCAATCTTGTTAATTCTTTCAAAGAACCAGCTCCTAGTTTCGTTGATCTGTTCTACTGTTCTTTTGGTTTCTATTTCATTGATTTCTGCTCTGATCTTTATGATTTCTCTTCTCCTGCTGGGTTTAGGCTTTATTTGCTGTTCATTCTCCGGCTCTTTAGGTGTAGGGTTAGGTTGTGTATTTGAGACCTTTCTTGTTTCTTGAGAAAGGCTTGTATTGCTATATACTTTCCTCTTAGGACTGCCTTTGTTCCATCCCAAAGACTTTGAACAGTTGTGTTTTCTTTTTTTTTTTTTTAAAGATTTTATTTATTTATTTGAGAGAGAGAGAATGAGAGAGAGAGAACACCTGAGAGGGGATAGGGTCAGAGGACAAAGCAGACTCCCTGCCGAGCAGGAAGCCCGATGCGGGACTCGATCCATGGACTCCAGGATCATGACCTGAGCTGAAGGCAGTCACTTAACCAACTGAGCCACCCAGGTGCCCTGAAAAGTTGTGTTTTCATTTTCATTTGTTTCCATGAATTTTTTTAGTTCTTCTTTAATTTCCTGGTTGACCCATTCATTCTTTAGTAGGATGCTCTTTAACCTCCGTGTATTTGATTTCTTTCTGACTTTCCTCTTGTGATTGAGTTCTAGTTTCAAAGCATTGTGGTCTGAAAATATGCAGGGAATGATCCCAATCTTTTGGTACCGGTTGAGACCTGATTTGTGACCTAGGATGTGATCTATTCTGGAGAATGTTCCATGGGCACTAGAGAAGAATGCATATTCTGTTGCTTTGGGATGGAATGTTCTGAATATATCTGTGAAGTCCATTTGGTCCAGTGTGTCATTTAAAGTCTTTATTTCCTTGTTGATCTTTTGCTTAGATGATCTGTCCATTTCAGTGAGGGGGTGTTAAAGTCCCCCACTATTATTGTATTGTTGTCAATGTGTTTCTTTGCTTTTGTTATTAATTGCCTTATATAATTGGCTGCTCCCATGTTAGGGGCATAGATATTTACACTTGTTAGATCTTCTTGTTGGATAGACACTTTAAGTAGGATATAGTGTCCTTCCTCATCTCTTATTACAGTCTTTGGTTTAAAATCTAATTTGTCTGATATAAGGATTGCCACCCCAGCTTTCTTTTGGTGTCTATTAGCATGGTAAATGGTTTCCATCCCCTCACTTTCAATCTGGGGTGTCTTGGGGTCTAAAATGAGTCTCTTGCAGACAGCATATCGATGGGTGTTGCTTTTTTATCCAATCTGATAGCCTGTGTCTTTTGATTGGGGCATTTAGCCAATTTACATTCAGGGTAACTATTGAAAGATATGAATTTAGTGCCATTGTATTGCCTGTAAGGTGACTGTTACTGTATATTGTCTGTGTTCCTTTCTGGTCTATGTTGCTTTTGGGCTCTTTCTTTGCTTAGAGTACCCCTTTCAATATTTCTTGTAGGGCTGGTTTTGTGTTTGCAAATTCCTTTAGTTTTTGTTTGTCCTGGAAGCTTTTTATCTCTCCTTCTATTTTCAGTGACAGCCTAGCTGGATATAGTATTCTTGGCTGCATATTTTTCTCATTTAGTGCTCTGAATATATCATGCTAGTCCTTTCTGGCCTGCCAGGTCTCTGTGGATAGGTCTGTTGCCAATCTAATGTTTCTGCCATTGTAGGTTACATATCTCTTCTCCTGAGCTGCTTTCAGGATTTTCTCTTTGTCTCTGAGACTCGTAAGTTTTACTCTTAGATGTTGGGGTGTTGACCTATTTTTATTGATTTTGAGAGGGGTTCTCTGTGCCTCCTGGATTTTGATGCCTGTTTCCTTTCCCAAATTAGGGAAGTTCTCTGCTATAATTTGCTCCAATATACCTTCTGCCCCCCTCTCTCTTTCTTCTTCCTCTGGGATCCCAATTATTCTCATATTGTTTCATCTTATGGTATCACTTATCTCTCAAATTCTGCCCTCATGATCCAGTAATTGTTTATCTCTCTTTTTCTTAGCTTCTTTATTTTCTATCATTTGTTCTTCTATATCATTAATTCTCTCTTCTGCCTCATTTATCCTAGCAGTTAGAGCCTCCATTTTTTTTTTTTTTAAGATTTATTTATTTATTTATTAGAGAGAGAGCATGAGATGGGGGAAGGGCAGAGGGAGAAGCAGACTCCCCGCCGAGCAAGGAGCCCGACGTGGGACTCGATCCCGGGACTCCAGGATCATGACCTGAGCCGAAGGCAGTCGCTTAACCAACTGAGCCACCCAGGCGCCCTAGAGCCTCCATTTTTGATTGCACCTCACTAATAGCCTTTTTGATTTTGACTTGGTTAGATTTTAGTTCTTTTATTTCTCCAGAAAGGGTTTCTCTAATAACTTCCATGTTTTTTTCAAGCCCAGCTAGTATCTTTAAAATCATCATTCTGAACTCTAGTTCTGACATCTTACTAATGTCCATATTGATTAGGTCCCTGGCAGTCAGTTACTGCCTCTTGTTCTTTTTGTTGAGGTGATTTTTTCTGTCTTGTCATTTTATCCAGAGGAGAATAGATGAATGAGAGAACAAAATGCTAACAGGGTAACAGCATCCCCAGAAAATATATACTAAACAAATCAGAAAAGACCTGAAACCAGGGGAAAAGAAAGGGAAAGAAAGAAAAAAGAAAAAAAAAAGAAAAGAAAAAGAAAAAGATAAAACAAAAACAAAACAAAACAAAACAAAACAGAATATGATCAAATATGATCAGGCTGGTGCATAGATCATTGCCACACACTAGATTTTGGGTGTATTTTGGTCTGTTAGAAGAAAGTGCCTCCCAAAATTTTATAGAAAGAAAACCTTATATACATACAAAAATAAGAGTTAATACGATGAAGGGATGAAATATGATTGTAAAAATGAAAATTATAAAAGATTTTATAAAAGGAATTGATAAGATAAGAAGTTGGTTGAAAAAAGAAAGAAGAGGATTAAAAAAAAAAAAGGGAGAGAATGTGATCAGGCAGGAGACTAGAACAAAGCCATACACTAGAGATTTAGGGTATATTTTGATCTGTTAGAAGAAACTGTATCCCAAAATTTTAAAGAGAGAACAACTTATACATATATACCAAAAATAAAGGTAACTACTATGAAGGGATAGAATATGACCCTAAAAATGAAAAATAAAAAATATTTTTTAAAAAAGGGATTGATAAGATGTTGGTTGAAAAAGGGAATAAGAAAAATAAAAAAAAAAGACAAAAAACAATTAACTCTGAAAGACTAAAGAATCATGGGAAAAAAGCCATGAATTCTATGTGCAGTATTCCCCTAGCACTGGAGTTCTGCCATTCTCATTGATCGGTAAACTTGGTCTTGGCTGGCTGTTCTTGCTAATCTTCTGGGGGAGGGGCCTGTTGCCATGGTTCCCAAATGTCTTTGCCGTAGGTGGAATTGTCCCACCCTTGCCAGGTCTGGGCTAAGTAATCTGCTAGGGTTTGCTCTGGGGAGCTTTTGTTCCCGGCAAACTTTCCGTAAGGCTTTGGAGGACGAGAGTGAAAATGGCAGCCTCCCAATCTCTGCCCCTGAGGAGCAGAGAACTCAGGGCCCCACTCCTCAGTGCGCCCCCAGAGAAAAGCAGTCAATCACTCCCATCTCCCCGCTCTCCCACCGTACTCCGTGCTCACCCGGCCTGTGACCTAGCGTTTCTATCTCTGGCACACGACCCTGTGTGGAGTCTCCAAACCCAGCAGATCCCTGCAGTGCACTCCCGCGCCGCTCCTCCCGGGGGAGGAAGGGGAGTCTCCCCAGATCTGCTGCTTGTTGGGTCCCTGCTGGAAGAGCAGTGGTCCGACTGTGCCGCGGACCACAGTTTATGGCAATACCAAGCTGAGAGCCCACTCCTTGGCTCTGTCTCTGCAGCTGGCTTCCCTGCTCCGATACCTGGGAGCTCTGTGGCGCTCAGGCACCCCCAGTCTTCCTGTGACCCTGAGGGTCCTGAGACCACACTGTCCCAGCGAGGGTTCCACCCCCCGCTTAGCTGCTGGAGTGACATCCCTCAGCCAACTTCTAAAAGTTCTGATTTTGTGGTCCACTGGTCTATCACTTGCCAGAAGCGGCTGACAGAGGCCCCCTCCCCCACCGTCTATCCTCCTGAATATCGCCTCAGATTCACTTCTCCAAACGTCCTACCTTCCAGAAAGTGGTCGCTTTTCTGTTCAGAGAGTTGTTGCTATTCTTTTCTTGGATATCCTGTTGAGTTTGTAGGTGTTCAGAATGGTTTGATCCCTATCCAGTTGAATTCCTGGGACCAGACGAAATCCAGGTCTCCTACTCCTCCACCATCTTGCTCCTCCCCCTCTCCCCCTATCTTTTACTGGAGTTGGGTTCCTCTGATGGGCTCCACTGATGGGGTCCTTCTCTAGCCCATATGGGTTATCTACCATCTCAACACTGTAGCTGCAGCTTCTGCTGAGAGGGGGCTCTATTGCCCCCACCCTTCCTGCCAGATTGGATTTCTCTGTGTTCTTCTTCTGTGTGACTTTCTCTCCCATTAGATTATAAGCTCCTTGAGGGCAAGGACTGTGTTCACTTAAGTGTCCCCAGCACCATGCCCAGTGAACAGTGAATGGTAGGTGCTGGTAGATGCTGGTTACTACATGTTGAATGTTGAGTGGAAATAAGTGCTGTGTGGAGAAAAGAGTAGAGACTTTGAGATGGGAAAGCATGGACCTGAGAAGTTTGGCCATCATATAGGCTGGCCATTGTGAATGTTGCCCCTGAGGTGATATGGGATGAAGGGGAGGCTGTAGGCCAGATAACAACCAGCACCATCAAACCATCATTTAGACCACTGACAGAGGAATAATGGCCAGGTGGTGGTTAGAAACAGCATAGTGGGGTCAGATGCTGGGATACCCGGGGGACCTAAGGCTCAGGAAGAAAGGGATTTTGACAGAAGAGCACAGGCAGGTGGCACTGGTCACCAGCATGTTGATCACAACTCTGAGAAATGTGGAGGAATGTGTTGAAAATGGGCAGATTCCACCTGAGGTAGCTGCAAAGGAATTGGTTTTACCAATTGGAAAGCCAATCTTCAGTTAAGGCAGGGAGGTGGTGGGGATACTCACGGAAGAGGTCATGGGTCTGTGGCAGTTGGTTAACCACACTGCAAAGACTGCACAGACCAGCCCCTTAGCTAGATTAGTCCCTGTGATGGCCGCCTGCCTCCTTTCAGGTGCTCTCCTCCCTCCATCACCAAGGTCTCCATGTGCAGGGTGGGCATGCTGATGGCTTTGGCTTTGCTCCAACTTCCTCCATCTTCAGATCATCTTCTGGATTTGGCCATGAACTTTGTCCTTGACAGCTGCCTCATTCCTCTGGTGCTGTCCTCCCACCTGCCCTCCCTCCTCTGGAGAAACCAGAACCGAAAAGGCAGCTCTCCGGCAGCCCTCCACCTCGAGTTGTCTCCCCAGCCAGAACTTTTGCTTAATTTGCTTACTGCCATTTCACACTGTTACATGGGGGATTGTCAGTTGAGGTCCAAGTGTATACATGACTCACATATTTTTGAAGACTGTGTGGAGGAGGGAGGAAAAAAATTAAACCAAGGAAAAAAATGAGAGAGGGAGAGAGAATTTTAGTCATGTAAACGATGAAAGAGCCTACAAGGCTTGCTTTGGTTTTGTTTGTTTTAGAAAATGACTAGAGGCCATAATGTTTGAACTTTTCCATTGTCAAGTCTGCTGAGAATTTGAACAGGGCTGACCCCTGGAGACTTCTCTTTCTTCAGTTCCTGAGACAGAAAGAATGAAAGTCTGAATCTTATTAAACAGATCCACAGGACTTGGATTGAAAGAAATATGAAAGCACAATTTTGCATTCAAGCTTGGGAAGGAAAAATAACTTTAGAGGGAGCCAGACATACTCTGTGACTACTTCAACAGCTATATAGCATATGTTGAGTGAGTGAGTGAGTGTGTGTGTGTGTGTGTGTGTGTGTGGTGTCATCTTTTGGCTGACAAACTGGTTCCAAACTTTGCACAAGGAGACAATTTCTTTGCTACCAAATTGACCAGAAAAATATATCAAATGACATTTCTGGATAGAACTTAACTTTTTATGAACTCTGTGACATTTGCTCACATGAGCTCTGTTGGGAAAGCCCCCCCGCTCCCAGTATTTCAATCTTCCACATTTCAGGGTGTGGCTGAGAGCTCTCCCCCATTTCCCCAGCTCACAGACCATTTTGTCCCTCTTCAGAACCTCCATAGCCCTGTTGTCTGTGCCATTTAAACACACTGACCTGCCTTTCTGGGGTTTTGAGAATGTTCCTGTTGCCTCTGGTTTACTCGGGTCTGCCTTTCCTCAGGGATGACTCCTTCCATACTGCTTTTCCTTAAGCACAAGCTAGATTTGTCATTTAGTTTTCCATAGTGCCATTCCTAAAACATTACTAAAGTCTTGTGAAATGAGAAAGGCATGGCAGTGCAGGTGAATGTTACAAGGTGTGGTAGCTCCCAGCTTCCTTGGCCCAAGTCCCTCCCTGGTGGGGACCTGCACTAAGGCGTTCTCCTTAGCCTATCTTGTCTCCGCATGCATGCCCAGTTTATTGTCCTGAGAGGGAGTGCTTGAAAAGGGAAATTTCTCCTAACCCAGATCCAGCTGTCAACCCTCTGGACACACTGAGGGATAATCAGCAGGGCTCCCTGTAAACTCTTGGCTGGGGAACGTGTCTCACAGAGGTGACTGGTTTCTCATTGTTTTGGGTCTCTCTATTTCAGAAGAGGTCCCACTTTCCCTTTGTCTAATTAAAATGTCCTATAAGTGTTTTTTCCTTAACAAAGGCACTGTCTTCTTTCATGGAGAAATTCAAGCTTCTACCTCTGGCGAAGCAGAATTGCTGACAGCTTTCAAATGTCAGGGGCATGCTTCTAGCTGTCAGGATTTCAAAACATGTATGCATGCAGTTTCAGCTAGAACACCCCAGAGCACATTAACTATCTTCTCCCTCTCCTGCCTCCATATGATTTCCCTTATAATTAACGTCTTGCATTAGTGTGGTGCATTTGTTAAAATTGATGAGCCAACATTGGTACGTTATTATTAACTAAAGTCCATCCTTTATGTTAGGATTTACTCTTGGTATTGTCCAGTTTATGGGCATTGACAGATGAATATAATCATGTACCCACCATTACAGTCTCATATAGAATAGATTCACTGCTCTAAAAATTCCCTGTGGTCCACATATTCATCCCTCTCTCCCTCTCTCTGAATCCCTGACAATCAGAGATCTTTTTACTGTCTCCATAGTTTTGCCTTTTCTAGAATACCAGAGTTGGAATCATACAGTAGGTTGTCTTTTCTGACTGGCTTCTTACTTAGCAATATGTCTTTGAGTTTCTTCCATGTCTTTTCCTAACTTGCTAGCTCATTTCTTTTAAGTGCTGAATAACATTCCAGGGTCTGGACGGATCACAGTTTATTTAACCATTTACCTACTGAAGACATCTTGGCTGCGTCCAGTTTTTGGTCATTATGAATTAAGTACTATAAACATCTGTGGGCAGGTTTTTGTGAAGATGTAAGTTTTCACTCATCTGGGGGAAATACCTAGGAGCATAATTACTGGATTGTATGATAAGTCTGTGATTAGATTTAAAAACTGCTAAACTGTCTTTCAAAGTGGCTGTTTCACTTTGCATTCCCATCAACAGTGAATGAGACTTCCTATTGCTCTCTCATCAGCATTTTGTGTGGTTAGTATTTTACTCATTTATTTATTTTTAAATTTATTATTGAAGTAGAGTTGACATACAATGTTATATTAGTTGCAGGTGTTCAAAATAGTGATTCGACAATTCTGTGCATTACTCAATGCTCATCACACATGTAGTCACCATCTGTAACCATGCAATGTTATGACAATATTATTGGTTATTGACTGTTTTACTGTTCATTTCCATGACTTACTTATTTTATAACTGGAAGGTTGTACCTCTCAATCCCCTTTATCTATTTTGCCCATCTCCCTGCCCACCTCTTCTCTGAGAACCACCAATTTGTTCTCTGTATCTAAGAGTTTGGTTTTGTTTGTTCATTTGCTTTTTTTTTTTTTTTTTTAGATTCCACATATAAAGGAAATCATATGGTATTTGTCTTTCTTTATCCGACTTATTTCACTTAACATAACACCCTCTAGGTACGTCAATGTTGTCACAAATGTCAATATTTTAGATTTTACCATTCTAATTGGTATATAGGTATTTTATATGGTTGCTCCTAACATTTTAATTTACAATTCTCTAATGACATATGCTTATTTGCCATCTGCATATCTTTTTGGTGAGGTATCTGTTCAAATATCTTCCTTATTTTTAAATTGGGTCATTTGTTTTCTTATTTTTGAGGTTTAAGTGTTCTTTGTATATTTTGGCTACAAGTCATTTATCAGATATGTGTTTTGTAAATATTTTCTCTCAGCCTGTAACTTGTCTTTTTATTCTATTAACAGTGTCTTTCATAGAGCACAAGTGTTTAATTTTAATGAAGTCCAACTTGTCAATTTGTTCTTTCATGTATTGTTCTGTTGGTGTTGAATCTTAAAAGTCATCACCAAACCCAAGGTCACCTAGACTTTCTATGTTATTTTCTATACCCTTTCATTTTACATTTAAATCTATGACCCATTTTGAGTTAATTTTTATAAAAGGTGTAAGATTTATCTCTATCTATCTGTTTTGCTCCAGCACTATTTGTTGAAAAGACTATCTTTTCTCCATTGAATTGCATTTGCTCCTTTGTCAAAGGTCAGTTGACTATATTTGCTTGGTCATTGTTCTCTTTCT
The DNA here is from genome assembly GCF_004348235.1 of Phoca vitulina. Classification (NCBI taxonomy): domain Eukaryota; kingdom Metazoa; phylum Chordata; class Mammalia; order Carnivora; family Phocidae; genus Phoca; species Phoca vitulina. Next base: position 5,370,210 of record NW_022589706.1, read on the forward strand.
GGGCTTGTCTATTCTGTTCTATTAATCTTTGCATCTATTCTTCTTTTTTTCCCCCCCAAATTGTGATTTTTCAAAATCACACTGTCTTGATTACTGTAGCCTTATACAAAGTCTTGAAACCAGGTCAGATCAGTCCTCCAACTTTGTTTTTCTTCTGGGTCTTCTGCCTTTCCACATTAAGTTTAAAATCAGTTTGTCGATATCAATAAAATAACTTGCTGGGATTTTAATTGGTATTGTTTTGAATCTATAGATCAAGTTGGGAAAAACTGATATCTTGGCAATATTGAGTTTTCTGTATCCATGAGCAAGGAATATCTCTCCATTTATTTAGATCTTCTTTGATTTTTTTAATCAGCATTTTGTACTTTTACTCACATATAGAACTTATATATACTTTGTTAAATTTGTATTTAAGAATTTAAAATATTTCTGATGTTAATGTAAATGGTGTTGTGTTTAATTTCAACTTCCAATTGTTCATTGCTGGCATGTAGATTTACTTATTTTCATCAGAAAAACAACTCCAGACAAGCTCACACCAAGTCTCCAAATCATCTCACTACAAATGACATCTCACAGAAAATTGGACACAATTTCTTATCCAAAGTCTGATTCCTATAGTCTCACCAGGCATTTATTTATCCTATGTTCAACTGTTGTCTGTAATGGGCTGCTCACTCTCTCTCAAAGCAACTCATTGTCTTTCAGACAACTTTGCTTGTAGACAGTTTTTCCTTATACTGGATTCCTTGTGTATGAGTTATAGCGTAATTCTAAAATAACAAAGGCATTTGTGATCCAAGTTAATGATTCTATCCACACCCTGTCATCTCCTTGGGATAAATGTTAAGTTGGGATTCTCTTAAAATTGATGCAGTGCTTGTGCTGTGAGAGTGTGTTGAGGAATCAGACTCGAGGGTACTAACTGGGAGCTAACCACTGACTTCAAGGCTGGCTTTGGTACTTGTTAGCTGAGTTACATCGGTAAGCTCATACTTCTCCAGTTTTTTTTATTTTTAAAAGTGAGAAAATTAGTACCCTCACAAGATTGTCATAAGGGGGGTGGGAGGGATGGGGTGGTTGGGTGATAGACATTGGGGAGGGTATGTGCTATGGTGAGCGCTGTGAATTGTGTAAGACTGATGAATCACAGACCTGTACCCCTGAAACAGATAATACATTATATGTTAATTTAAAAAAGTCCATGTTTTTCCCACCGTAACAGACAACATCGCTAATGGTAGGGAAGATGAAAAGTTGATACGTTAAAAACAAGTCAATAGTAAAGTGTCAAAATGAAAAATATATATGTATTTCAGTATCTGCACTAAAATCATCAGTCTAAGTTATGTAGTCAAGGTTATATTTGTATGTATGTATGTGTATATGCATACTATTAAAAATAAACTTCCTAACACATATTATAATGAAAAAAAAGATTGTCATAAGAAAGAAGATAATGACAACGAAAGCAATTTTAAACAAAACTATTCAAAGGAAGCATAATTTTAACTTGTTATCCTTCATGTTATTGTCACCTGCTCCCCATATCCATAAATTAACAGACGGGCATAGGAAACAAAGACAGAGAAGCAGAGTTGTAACACTCATAGTAAACTTAGGAAGACATGGTTCCCAAGCTTTTAATGTCATGGCTGAAGTGAACTTAAACATAATTAGTTAACATCTTTATTTGACAGATGAGGAAACTAAGCCCTGAAGAGGGAAGTGACTTGCCCAAGTGCATGAGTCAGGCTACTTACCTGCTGAGCTAAGAAAGGATCCAGTATGAGTTTAAGACCAGTGCTCTTTTTCCTACCTTACTGGACAAAAGAAACATCTGACACTTTCTGTTTAGGTTCTGCCCTTGCCAGGTTTTCCTGTCTCTTCCCTGATCACAGATACAGGGCTTTCTAATCAGAGCACTCATTGTAAAGAATTTGGGGGATGGATTACATGGTGGGCATTCCTTCCCTAAGAAAAAAACAACTGGCTGCTTATCTGTGAGGCAGGAGGCATTTTTAAGTCTCAATCAAGCCAACAGGAACAAAGGACCTTACCTTCTATGTTAACTTCCATGATCTAAAGAACCAAGTTCCATTTAGGTGTGCAAAGAAGTATTTCTTAGTCATGATGGTGGACCTGATAAAAGAGAAATCAATGTTTTGCAGAAATTGGATTCAACTGTCCTCTTGAAAATCAACAAGACTTTCTGGGAAGGAAGGGCTAGGATATTCATGTAAGGAAATATTTACCAAACACCTTTTCTCTGTACCAGGCATGGTACTGGGTATTGGGTTCATAAAAATGAGTTTGATAGAGTTTTTGGCCAGGAGTTGCTCACAGTCTGGGTGTAGACTGTTGCATTTCATAAACATCTACCTCCAAGAGTTGTGAAAACTTAGGCTAGATACCTCAGTTTGTCATCTCTAAAATAGGGGTAATTGTGGAATGTATCTCATTGGATTGTGGTATGGATTAAAGAAGGTATCTACAAATCCCAAAGTACAGAGCTTTGCAGACTATAAGGAATGGTACTATAGAAGATGTTCAAATGGAGGTTTGAGAGCTCATAGACCTGAAGCTCTAGAATCAGACACCCATGTGGGACCATGGGCAAGTGCAACAGACACCATTGGTTGCATTTCCTAGAGACATCAATTTCATCAATTTGCATCTCCTTCTCCCTTAATAATGTTCAAGTATCTAGTCTCTTTCAGCCACATACTTCTTTGGGGAAGGTTGTGTCCCAGGCCTTATGGTGGGTCATGACTGGTCTAAGCTGATCATGGTTGGCCCTTATTTCCCTATGTAGTAATTGTCTTAGGCTTGGACACTTGATGCACTTCTGAAGAATGAGATATGGGAAGCTGACTAGGGGGCTTTCAGGAGAGATTTTCTAGTTCTTACAATAAGACATTTCTGTGAGTTGAATTTGTCTCCCCAAAAGATACATTTAATTCTAACCTTTAGTACCTATGAATGTGACCTTGTTTTGGACATAGGATCTTTGCAGATGTAATCAAGTTAAGATGAGGTCATACTGATCAGGGTGGCCCCTAAATCTAACATGACTAATGTCCTAATAAGAGGGGGAAAAAGAGAGAGGTGGCATACACAGGGAAAACAGTCTCTCAGAGTCAGAGATTGGAGTGATGCATCTACAAGTCAAGGAATGCCAAGGATTGCTGGCAACCACCCGAAGCTAAGAAGAGGCAAGGAAGGATCCTTTTCTAGAGCCTTCAGAGACAGCATGACCCTACTGACACCTTGATTTCAGACTTTTGGCCTTCAGAACAATGAGGAAATTACATTTATGTTGTTTTAAGTCACCCAGTTTGTGGTACTTACAACAGTCCTAGGAAACTAATACAGACACTAGGACAAGTTACATTCTTGCTCTCTTCCTTCGGACTATTGTGTTTGGATGAGGCTTTTGCAACTACTACAGCCTTGTTGCAGCTGTGAGGAGACCCCACCTAAGGACTGGGGGCGCTGGCAGGTATGGAGTCACCAATCCCCGCTGCCTCCTCTGTTTGGCCTCTTGCCTTAGATAAAATGTTTTCCTCATTGCTTAAGCCACACTGAGTTGATTTTCTGTTACTTGCAGATAAAATCCTAAATGGATACAGTAAGTCATTTGCTCTCACTACCCCTTGTTTCCTCATTTGTGAAGTGGCACTGCTAACAGTACCAACACCAAGGATCTTCATGAGGATTCAGTGAGACAGAGAATAATCCAGGTTTTGTTTTCTCTTTATCTAATTTTTGTTACAGTGCACAATAAATTCAGCAATTGTTGTTATTATTAGTTATTTTGTGTATCTTCAGCCCTAACACCTAGTAAATATTCAATAAATATCTCCTTTGAATGAATGAGTGAATGAAGGCACAAGAGGGAACAAGGAAATGAGAATAAAGATGCACCAAACTGCTACAAGAGATGGAGAGATTTTATTCTGGATGGTGGCTCTGAATCAAGACCTGGGGATGACATATGGCCTGGGTCAGGTTGGCAGGGACTCACGTCTGGGAAGTCTGGTGCTTTTATGCAGAGAGCTTTGGATTAAATAATACCTATAGGGTTTTGCTGAGAAGCTGGTGTGCGGGAGGGACAGGAGGAAGGGAAGCTCAGAGCCTGCCTTCGAAAGCTCTAAGGTACAGCCTTACCCAGTGAGCACAAGGATTAAGGCAGAAGTTGGGAGCTTTGTTAGGTCTCAGAGTTAAGGGAAAGGTTTTCATTTTGCCTGAGGGAGAGCAACTGACTGTTTCTCCCAAAGATCTTGTTTGAAATTAAGGTCTTGGAACACTGGATTCAATTAACTACCAGTTTAGGAACCTTGGGGAATCTAGTTTGCTGTGTGCTTCATTTTCTTTTGCAAATCACCTCCTGTTTTTTCACCTTCATATTTTTCCTACCTACAGAGAATTATGTGCTTAGTTCTAGATCAAGATCAGCTTCTTTTTTCCTGGGTTAGAAGTGAGGACTACTGGGTAGGCTTTGCCTTCAAAGTCAGTTTGCTCTTGACTTGGCCTGGAATCAAGATCATGTGTGTAACATGTGTGTGTAAACTCACGTGTACATGTCTATGTATATATGTATTTATTTGTGTAGGTAGGCATGCATGCATCTATCTAAATAGCAGTTGGAAGAAACTTAATACAACAGTTTTTTAAAAACAGGATCTATTGTACTCTCACTCTGGGACTACACAGAATTAGAGATTGATTAGGCAAAGTCTTTGTGCTAAGGAGCTCACAGTCTAGTGGGGGGAGACAGATTATTGATAAATGCTAAATATTGGTAGATCCTATATAATAATTGCAGTACTGAAGTCTATGAAATTTGGAGAACGTTGAAAGAAGGCAAGTGGAGTGAGGACAGACTTCACAGAGAGGCAGTGCTGCCTTCAGTTAAATCCTGTAATGTGAGCAGGAGCTTGCCAGTCATAGACCAGGGCAAAGGTACAAGGCAGCTGGGCGGCTAACTGGGGCCCTATTCTGTGAGGGGCAAAAAATGGCTCTAGAAAAAAATGGAGTAAGGTGCCAGTTGACTTAGATTTCTACATGTGGTTCCTACTGTGTTTAAAGGAATGTACATCAGGGCACCTGGGTGGCTCAGTCAGTTAAGCATCTGTCTTCGGCTCAGGTCATGATTCCAGGATCCTGGGATTGAGCCCGACATTGGGCTCCCTGCTCAGCTGGGAGCCTGCTTCTCCCTCTCCTCCCCTGCTCATGCTCTCTATCGCTATCTCTGTCTCCTTCTCAAATAAATAAGTAAAATCTTAAAAAATAAAGGAATGTAACTTGCTCTCTCTTTTATTTGATACATATCATAAAATCCTTATTTTGGATTTTATATATAATAAAAATTAGAACTCCTCTTTGTTAATCATAAACACAGTTTTCATTGTTAATATAGTAGCTTTTGACCCTTGAAAATAGTATTAAGAAATAGGGGGTGAGGATATTTGGAGGGTAGCTGGTAGAAAGAGAGAGCCAGGGGTGCTATTGTCACAGGAATGGGGACCAAGGGAATAGCTGGGACAAGACCCAACATTGCTATGGCTGAGGAAGATTCCTGTAAGGAAAGACTTAGAGAATTGTGCTATTTCCCATGACATGCTATGTTCTATGTGATAGAAATGTTCTCTTCCATCTTCTTTATGAAATGTTGAGTAGATTCTCCTTGGTCATTAATATGCTTACAGGAGTGGCATCTTATTTTGAAGGAACTTAAAAAAGAAGATGAAGTGGTTAAGTGATATGCTATTTACTGACCTAAAGAAGAATGTACTTGATATTTTAATTAATAGAAAAGTATTTTCTCCCCAGTGATATCAAATAAATACTGAAAAATATTTAAGAATATTAACCTGTAGGAAGGTCAACTGCCAAGTTTTATCCCAGTGGAGGGAATAAAATGTGTGAAGCCTAAGAGGAATGGTCCTCTATTTGGAGACCAACAGGTGGTTAGGTAGAGATGGAGGAGAGGATGTGAGTTTAGGATGAGTGGAAGGTGAGGAAGAAGAGACAAGAAGGGGCTGGGTCAGGAAGGTGCCCGAATGCCTTGTAGAGAGGTTTCTCTTGATCCCAATAGAGTCCTGTGAATACTAGAACTACCATGGAGGTAGGTGTCTGTCTATTCAACACCATCTTGGGTTATGGAGAGCTACTGCAAGAAAAAAAAATGTGATGGACTCATTTGTACTATTTATTTTTAAGAAGGGAAATCTGAGGTCTCGAGGGGGACATATTTCTGCTCAAAGTGATTCTGTTGAGTGTGACAGAGTACTTATGATGAGCTAAAATTTGCCTCTCTAGTTCCTTCCTGTTTCCCGTTTCCCTATGGTAATTAATAGAAAAGATTCTTAAGGCATGCTATAGTGAGCACAGAACCTGGGGAGCTAGAAGGCAGAGTTAGGCTGATATAGGTTTGAGCTTTAACTCTATCATTTGTTATTTATGGGACCTCAAGTGTGCTCCCAATCTTTCTGAGACTCCTAAATGTGAATTTTTAGCTGAAAAATGAGAATATTATTCCTGTAATAGCGTAGAGGTTTTGTGAGAGTGAGATAGCGTTGTGTGTATAATTATTTACCACAATGTCTAGTACCTAATACATATGAATTTCAGTTCATCTATTAGTTTAAGTTTTGTCCTTTAAAATCTGTCCTTCCTTACATATGATCATATTTTAAACATGTAAAGATACTTCTTGCCCCTCTTTAGTCTTCTCTGATAGAGGCTGAACACCTATTATTGATCATATAACTGGATGTGCATTCCTTCCCCATCTAAAGGCTCCCTCCCCCCTTTTAGAGTAGGAGCACAGATTGGACAGTGTGGTACCAGGTAGGGACTGACGCATGCTAAGCAAACTCAAAGGCCAATTCTCTCACGTATGTTGATAGATATAATCCTGATCTTCTGAGCATGTCTCCCCTGCCCCACATAACTCTCCGGGAGGGATCAGATAGGTCTGAGAATGTTGCTCGATGAGCACAAAGCAAGAACAAAATGGAGTGGGTGCCCATGGTGAATAGCACTATTTCCCTCCTCTACTCTGGGAATGAACCCAACAGATACTTCCCCTGGGTCAGACCCTATAGGCAAATTTTTTAGTGAGAGAGGAGCCTTTCCTCAAATTCCTTGTCCAAGATTGCAGAGCTGATATCATATCAACAGTTTCCCAAAATGGACAGATGTCTTTGAAACTATGCAATGACTGTCTTGCTTGTGTCTGTTAGTGAGTCTTTAAAGTGGAAATCTTTCTCATGGACTTTTTAGAGGAGTGCCTTAATACTCGCTCTGATGGAGCAAATACCCTCATCAGGGGCTAGTAGCTGCTTGCAGGAGAAGTAGAACGTAGAATGTAGAAGAACATTACCTGGGAAGTTACCCCCAAAAATCTAATATGGTGCACACATACTTGCCTCAATCTCCAGCTGCAGCCATGTGGCTCTTCACATGCACTGGTGCTCTGACCAAACTGAGCTACTTGCACTCTCCCACACCTCCTGCTTTCCTTCCTTATTATTTGCTGATGCTGTTTCCTTGGCTTAGAATACCATTTCTGCTCAGTGATGCTTGTTCAAATCCTACTTGTCTATCAAGAGTCTCACTACTTTTAAGGAGCCATCTCTCTTTCTCTAGCAAAGAAGAAATCATTTCTTTCTCCAGATGTCCTTGACACTTATTCCTGAATTTCTCTTAGAGCACATGTCTCAGCTCTCCTAAGATCTAAGCTCCTTGAGGCCAGGATTTGCATCTCAACATCTGGATATCTTATATCTTTGAGAGGCAATAGACCATGAAGTCAAATACATGGCTTCCAGGTCAGGTTTCTGGATATAAACTAGATCTTCTACTAACCATCTGTGTGATCTTAGGCAATTGCTGGCATATTGTAATTACTCAACAAATGTCAGCATTTACTATTTATATTCTTCATAACATATAGGACAGTACATGGCATCCATTCTGTACTCAGTAAATGTTTATTTAATGAATAAATGAAAAAGCAAATGGAAAGTAGTTTGTTGTTGAGTGTTTGTTGAATGAATGAATAGTTTAATGGATTTGAAAGAAAATTGGTCGAGTACAATTCTTTTCACTGAACCAAAAGGTGTTTTACAAATAGTATGCTGAAACTTCTGGGTTTATTCTCAACTCACCATTCCCTTAAGCACCCCTCCCTTAGAATCATCTACCATCAAAATGGTATAGCTTGTACAATATTTTGTTTTTATTTCTTTTAAGAGGGACTACCTTATGCTAAAGAGCTGCTTCAAGCTTTTGCAGATTGAAAAAGATTACTTTGCTTGCCTGTGGATCAGGCTAGTTTCTCTATAAGGGCTGAGCTGAAGGAGCTTCACCACCATTATAACTGTGGATTTTCTGAGTAGACAAGATCCAGATGAAATTCAGTCCCCAGGCATCGAAACTCTCCTTTCAAAATGAACTTTGAGGCTGTTAACCCTGCATGGCATAGGATACAGACACTCCACTTGTCTTCTGTTCTCATCAAACAGGAGAAGTTACACAAGCCCGAGGGGCAGCTGGATCACAGTTTATGGTGTCCCCAGGATATATCTTTCATCTTAATTGTGCTTATTCAGCTGTGGGGATGCATTGGTATCTAGCTGATTTTTGAAAAAATGCAAAAGTTCATTTGAAAACAACCAAATTCTCCTTTTGAGATAGGGGGCTGATGTGGGGGTGGGGAGGAAAAGGATGAGGAAATTTTCCATTTTCCTTTCTGATATTCTTTGCTTTGGGAGTGAGAACTTCCAGTGATGCCTGCAGGCGATTTTCCAAAACCTCTTTCTGATCAAAGTTGCTAAATCTCATCCTCTAGGTAGAAAGAATGTTCTCTTTTTGACTAGCTTTTTAATTTGTGCTTTCTTATGAAGTTAAAGCATCCAAGATCATACAGCCGCATGTCCTTATCTGCCCGAGCCTCTTCATCACCAGTGGTACTTATCAACCCAATGAACATGCATCAAGTGATTTCTACGTGCCCAGCACTGAGCTAGCAGCAGGTTGGGGATAGAATTCAGAGGAAAATCAAACACAAATAATAGCTACCATTTAAATATATTTTGGGTGTCTACTATGTGTTAGACACTTGATGTAGATACATTTATGGAATATTAACAAAAATCAAGGTAGAAATTATTTCCATTTTATAGAAATGTGGAAATCAAAACTCTGAGAAGTGAAATAATTTGCCCAAGAGCCTAAGGTCACTCCAGAAGGAATGAGGTGTTTGGGCTGAGCTTTTTGATATCAGCTCTCATGGAGGGATGGTGTGAGGGAGTAAAGGCACATTGGGAAGAGGAACTGGTAAGACAAAGCAGGGAGGCAGCCAGACCAGGGTGGGTTCTGCAAAGATTTGTGGATCATTGTCTTTGGGGCCATAACAAGAAAGAACTTTGGACTGGGAAATGGGCTTGATAAGAAGCAAGGTTTGGAATGCCAAGCTATGACAATGGGGTTCATTTTAAACACTTGGATTATTGCTGTCACCAACCATAATATGGATAAATTATAAGTAGAACTGAGTTGATAAGGATAATCAATCAAATAATCCATCAGCAATTTTTTTATTACTTTTCTCCATTATAAGAGCAATGCATGCTCATTATAAACATTTTGGAAAACGCCAAAAAATAGAAAGAAAAACAATTGACCTTTGAGTCGGTTCCCAAAGCAACCACTGTGCACAGTAGGGTCTGTTTGCTTTCAGTCTTTTTTTCCCTTCCCTTCAAAAAACTGGGTCGTTTGGTTTATATGATTATGGTTATACTGTACATCAAATTTGGTACCGTTCTCCACTTAGTATCATAAGATAACTTTCTACATGTTATAAGGCTTTTAAAAACATACACTTTAATGATTATAATCCACTATTTTGATATAGCATGCTCACAAACAAGGTCTTAGGGCTGGGTATGTAGGTGTTTTGTGCTTTTACTGTTGATAAGTAACATTTTGATGAGCATCTTTGTGCTTAAAGATTTTCTGACAGTTTAAATGATTTCCATAGGATGAATTTCCTGGAGTGGTGCTACCAAGTTAAAGGTCACATGTACTTTTCAGCTCTTCCATCATAAAGCCAACTTCAGTGCTTTTTTGTGTTCCTTTACCCATTTATGTGCCTGTCGTATTTTCCTCTCTTACCTCTCTCATACGTATAGAATCTCCCATAAATGCCAAGCAAACATAATTGAGATTGAAACTCTGTTGCACATAGGGAGACATAAAACTGCTTGGAGTATCTTGTCTTGCCAAAAAGGAAATTGGTTGGAAGCAGGGGAGGGGCTCCTGCACATTCTGCTGAACTTCTCACAATGCTATTGACCTCAAGATTTCTGTCTCTTAAGAGGAAGACTACCTAGCTTCTGCAAGTGTGTCTGTTGCCTGCCCCTGCCGCAAGGAGTCTGAGAAGTTGGCTCCTGTTCAAGGATTCTGTAGGTGACTTGAGGCTCTACCTGGAGGCTTATGGATGCGTAATCAGTAATACTTCTTGAATGACTAATCCACCAGCATCACAGGCCTCACGGATGACTAATAATTATTCTCATTTTGCAGTGTGTGGTTTGTAAAACAAAGTAAGCAAGACCTCTGCCCTTTTGTTCTGTGATTCAATCCTGCAAAATACTCAGCAGTAAGGCAGAAGAGCACCAGGTGCTCTTTGCTCTTCTGTCCCTGCCTGCTTCATCCACTTACCTCTCCCACAGCTTCCAGTCCCACTGGGCCTGCAACTTCATTTTAAAGACTGGAGGAGAGCTGTGCTCTGCACAGGTTGAGTCAGACTTTGGGTTTTAAAGTGGCAGCTTCATATGCAGGTTCCATCCTTCCCCAGATGTGTGACCCTGGGCAAAGGACTTGGCTTCTCCGAGCTCCAGTGGTTCTCATCTCTCAGGCAGAGATGATGAAATAAGTTATAGAGTTGTTACGGGCATTAATGGGTGTAAAGTGCCTATGTGATGCCTAGATAGAATGAAAACTTAAGAAATGGTAATTATTATTCAGATTAGCTACAAGTTTTAACCAGGTCATCTCTGAAGAATAAAATGGCGGTATGACTTGGAGACTTCATAAAAAACACCCCTGATCTCTTTTGTTTATTCATCTAAAAAACCAATTATAATAGTTTCTGCCTTGCAGTTTTGTAAGGGAAATAGAATATTATATGGCAAAGTGTCTGGCACAGTGTAGCTGCCCAACACATTTCTTTTTCCTTTATCCATGGTTGATTGAAGATCTTCTTGGTGTGTCCAACCTCCTGAAACAGCTCTTTGAGATCCTCGGAGTGGAAGGTATTAGTTCTTAAGCAACAACCCTGGAAGAATGATTCCCAAACACTGGTTTATACACTGGCACTGGATATTTCTATGACTTGGTGAAGAAAAGGAATTTGGGGCTTCTGGAAATGTCGGAGGAGGCTTGGGCACTGTTTGATGTGCTGTCTTGGGTGAAGTGTGGTCAGTTACAAACCTAGGGAGGCTAGACACTGTGCAGCTTAGTTTAAGGATCACATAGACAGAGTGAAGATTAGAGGGCCCATCCCCATATGTTCTAGACCAGGAAGGAGGGTGGAGCACTTGTACAACACTAGAGAAGAGGAGGGTCCCCCCAGTAATGGCTGCTGTTTGGCTTCCTGCCAGTCTGTCCATTGGGGGCTCACAGGTAAACTGAACTCGATTTAGACAAATAAAACCATGTGACATTTTTTGGTACAGTAGTGTGGAATAAATTCACATTGCACACGTGTATCAGCACCAAGCAAGGTAGGCCATAATCAGCAGAATTTAATGAATGATAGCCAATGCTGTTTTATTCTTTCTGATAGTGAGATGGAGTTTGAGGCATACAACTTAGTTAAGAGTGTGTGTCCTGGGATCAGGGCAAGAACAGGCTCCATCACTTATCATCTGGGGACTCTAGGGCAAGTCACTAAACCCTCTTGATTCTGTCTCTTCATCTGTAAGTGCAGATATTAAGAGTATCTCTCATAGAGTGCTTTTGGTCATAAGGGTTAAATGATAGAACCGTGTTTAGCTTGCATAATTGATCAATCATTGATAGCTTTTATTATTAATATTAATCATGACTGTTTAGTAGCCACTGAAGGAAGCGTTATGCTTCCCTATCATCATTCCTAAAAATCAGTTTAGAAAGGCAGACATTCAAGGCCATCAATTCTATTTACATTATGCTTAACATCATTCTAGAGGGTTCTGGGATGCTTTATAGCCAACTATATGTATGTTTAGAAAAAAGTCCTTTGAGAATAGCCATGCATTTTCTTTTTTTTTAAATTGGACTGTAACTAACATATGTATATTAGTTTTAGTTGTACAATATGATTCAACAAGTCTATACATTTCTCAGTGCTCATCAAGATAATTGTACTCTAATACCTTTTATCTATTTCCCCTCCCCACCACCTTCCCTTTGGCAACCACCAATTTGTTCTCTGTATTTAAGAGTGTTTTCATTTGTTTGTCTCTTTCTTTGTTCAGTTGTTTTGGTTCTTAAATTCTGCATATAAGTGAATAGCCATGCATTTTCATGTAATATTCCTGAACCCGAAGAACCATGTGGGTTTGGAGAAAACGAAGGACAAAGATAGGGAAATAGGACATTTTGAGAAAATTTTAAGGCAAGTATTTTTCTTTGGTGATAATAGTAGAATGGGAAGGGGAATGAACATTTTGGGAAATGGAAATATAAAAACTTTATTTATAATGCCCATTAGAGATCTAAATTGATTTTATTGTTTAACAAAATAAATCATTTGTCATGTAACTTGTGCTGTTCATTCATTTTCTTTGGATATCTAAAGGCCTAGTTTGGGAGTAAAAACCTCTAAAATCTTGGGAGTGAAACCTGTAAACAGAATAACTTTTTTTTTTTTTTTTTTTACTGCTTTTGTTGAAAAAAATTTTTTTGTTTTTTAAATTTTATTTTATTATGTTATGTTAGTCACCATACAATACATCATTAGTTTTTGATGTAGTGATCCAAGATTCATTGTTTTCATATAACACCCAGTGCTCCATGCAGTATGTGCCCTCCTTAATACCCATCACCGGGCTAACCCATCCCCCCACCCCCCTCCCCTCTAAAACCCTCAGTTTGTTTCTCAGAGTCCATAGACTCTCATGGTTCATCTCTCCCTCTGATTCCCCCCCCCTTTATTTTTCTTCCTTCTCCTAATATCCTCCATGCTATTCCTTATGTTCCACCAATAAGTGAAACCATATGATAATTGACTTTTTCTGTTTGACTTATTTCACTTAGCATAATCTCCTCCAGTCCCATCCATGTTGATGTAAAAGTTGGGTATTCGTCCTTTTTGATGGCTGAGTAATATTCCATTGTATATATGGACCACATCTTCTTTATCCATTCGTCTGTTTTTGCTGAAAAATTTTTAAATATCATTTAAAAACATCTCCTGCCACACTTGGTTTTGGGGGAGCCTCCATGCTGGAATCAGCGTAGACTCTTTGGACTCTTTTTGTTTGTTTTATCTGTGGTTCATCTACTCAATTTAATGTTTATTTCAGTTGGATTTAATATAACTTTTAATTTATTTCTTATTCATCAAGCATTTAAATGCACCCAGACAATCTTAGCCACAATGAAGGATGTGACACAACCTCAACCCTTGGTAGATTGAGGGCCTCACTGGGTAGCATCTAGGCTCCATTCTTTGCAGGAGACTTCAAAGTGATGGAGTGAATGCACAGATGCAGGTGGGAAGAAGCCCCAGCATCATCTGCCATGCCTCCTACTCCATCTGATGCTCTTTATACACTCTGATATTGTTTCAAAGTGATTGTACAAACCTAGAGGAAAAGTGAGTGACATGGAAAAATGTTAAAATCTATTCTTAAGAGAAAGAAAGCAGATTGCAAATCTACATGTACAGTATGATCCAAATTTTGTGTGTATATATATATATATATATGTATGTATAAAGTAGAATAGTAAACATGACTTGTTCTATCACCTCAGATTTGACTCCAATTCCCAAACTAAACACTAAGTGTCTGGATACCCCCAATTTCTAAAGTGATATGCTAAGCCATCAATTGAGCACTTGCAAAGAAAACATTTCAAAGCTGATCTGTCAGCATTAGCCCATCACCCACTTCTATGTAAAGGTGTGCATGTAAGAATTATTAGGAAGCTAGATATATGGGAGAGCATTTTGGAGAGAATTACTAAAGGCAAATACTTCCTTTTCACTATAAGCCAAATGTACCAGTCAGCTATTTCTGTAATGATATAATGCCGCATAACAACAACAAAAAAACCTTTCATAATCTCATTAGGTTATAACAATAAACATTTATTTTCATGGATTTGCAGATTGACTACATTTTGGATGATTTAAGCTGGGCTCTTTTGAGAAGCTCTACTTCAGACTGTGGTTTGATTAGGTTTGTTTCTAGCTATAGGTGGATTCAAGTTTTTTCCATGTGTCTCATCATTCTCAAAGCAGCAGTTGCCCAGGACAAGTTTTAATAGTGATTGCTGAAATACAAGAATTAGCTGAAAAATGTAATGCCTTTTAAATATCTTGACTCAGAATTAATGCAGTGATACTTTTTCTCATAACTGATTGGCCAAAACCAGTCATATGGCCAAGCTTCAAACCAGTGGGAGTGGAGAAATATATTCTACCTTGTGGGGAGGGTGTATTGACTAAATAAAAGCAATTTGATGGAGAAAATCAGCTGGAGAACTTGATATGTTTCCTTTGGTATTTGGGGAACATAAGGACTAGTACCTGATCCATGCTTGAAACTATTTATAGAGGGCTCTATTGAAAAAAGACTGTAGTTCTGGAATTTGGTGGGTCTACTTTTTATGCATGTTCTCTGTGGGCCAGAAATGGACTCCATGGAAGGTGGGGTAGCTATGGGCTACCTTGAAAAAGGTATCAGAGAAGAGGACTACATGGACAGAGGAGGTGACCAAAAAGAGATAAAGTGTAAGTAGAGAGGAAGCTATGCACTGAAGGACAGTAATGCATGGCCAGCTAGTGAAGGCACTGAGGCACTAGGAGTTGGTTCTTTTTTTCTCTATCGGTCAGGGTTTAATCAGAGAAGTAGAACCACTATGGGTGATAGAGAATAAGGGGTTAGACCTTCTTCCATTGTGGAAGCTGTCATAGAAGTCATCAAAGGCTGGCACTCTGTGTCTGGCGCTGGACCTGAAGTCACTATAGGTGCGCCTGGCTAGCCGTTGGGAGGAGAAATGGGCAGGAAGTGGGGAGAACCAGGAAACACTGGAATACATGAACAAGGACTAGATCCCAAAGAATAAACTGAAACCCTTGTGTATCTCTCACCACTTCCCACCTTGATGAGCTGGTGACACACAGGGGCTGCTGGTGCCCTTTGCTGTGGAGCTGTGCATGCTCCTGACTCCAGACTTGGAGAAGTCAAAAGAAGAAATCTAGCGGGGGCTAGCGGAGCTGCAGGCCCTGGCTCTGCTCCACACCCACAAGAAGAGCTGGAGGATCAGTGACCACGTGCACAAGGTGTCACAGCCCCCGGTGCCCTAGGCCAAACTTTAAGGGGTAAAAAATGGTCACTGCTCCACTACAGCATTTCACATTTCATGTACACTTCTCTTTTATTCTCCCCACCCTGCAACCTCACAAATATGGAATCCTGGGAATTAACATCCCACATAGCAAAGCCACCATACCCTCTCATCTCTTTATTGTCTTTTAAATATTTTATTTTGATTCTTCATACATTTTGTTATTTGGTCATCATGAAAGAGTATGCTTATGGCCACCAGCAGTAAGTAGATTAAATTACTTTCTTTACAACTGCACAAATATTGGGTTTACACTAGATTTTTCATTGTTATTTTTTTATTTGCATATAGTCGATACCCAATGTTACATTACCTTCAGGAGTACAATATAGTGATTCCACAACGTACAGAACTGCTGGCCTTGACACCACCATGTCCTTCCTCACCCAGGTTCCCCAGCTTGAGGCAGGTGTGAGCTGAGGGGACGAGAGGGACTTTAAATAGGATGCGAGATGGTGTGAGGGGAGACCAGGCTTTGTTCTGTGTGACTGTAAAGAGAAAAATGATGGAAGTTGCGTGAGATTTCATGCAGGTGCTGAGAAGGAAGGGTCACAGGGAAAAAAGGCAGGGATGTGAAAAAATAAAGTTGCTTTTGGCTGTTTTATTCTGTCCAGATTAAAAAATATATATGTATAGTTTGATGTGTGTGCATGTACATATGTGTGTGTGCATGTGTATGTATATGTATGTGTGTATATATGTGTATGTGTATTTGTATATGTATGAGTGCACGTGTATGTGTGTGTATGTGTGCATGTGTATGTATGTGTGTATACATGCATATATATTGTGTATGCATGCGTGGGTATGTATGTGTATGTGTGTCTGTCTATATATGTGTGTGTGTATATGTGTATATGTATGAGTGCATGTGTATGTGCATGTTCATGTATGTGTATATATGCATATATGTATTGTGTATGTATCTATATGTGTATGTGTACAAGTGTATATGTGTGTCCTTGTATATATATGTATATGTGTATCTATACATGTGTATCTATGTGTGCATGTACATGCATGTGTGTATGTTATATATGTGTGCATGTATATATGTATTGTGTATGTGTATATATGTGTATGTGTACAAGTGTATATGTGTGTCCTTGTATATATATGTATATGTGTATCTATACATGTGTATCTGTGTGCATGTATGTACATGCATGTGTATATTGTATATGTGTGCATGTATATATGTATTGTGTATGTGTATATATGTGTATGTGTATACATATGTGTATATATGCATATATGTATTGTGTGCATGTGTGTATGTGTGCATGTGTGTTTTAAGTTTATAGAGACATGTTAACCTGCTGGGTTACAGACATCAAAGGATTTCCCCTCAGTCACTGTTCCCCCATTCACTGTTCCCAATGATGTGGTGTTAAATTTCTTACCTAACAGGTAGCAGGTTTCATAATTTCCTATTCCCTTCGGTTGTAACAAGTCTTTCCAGCATAGAAGACCAATCTCATCTTCTCTTCTTCCTCCAGTGCTATCAGGGCTTGAGAATGGGGCACGTGAGTAGGAGGAACCTAGCCTGCTCTTCACTCTTCCTGTTCCTTTCCTTCTCTGGGGGCAGTCTCTTCACCCCTCTTGGAGGCGACAGGTCCTCTGGTGTGTTGGGGATGGGGGAGAAAGAGGGCAAGGACAGCGCTGCTTATTGAGCTGGCTGCTGCCAAGGTTCACTCTGTTGGCAGTTGTGGTTTCTTTGGTTCACGCTGATAGGACTTCAGGGTGCTTTCTATGGCAGAGTCCCCTCTCCGTGGCTCTCTCCTGCTGGGCACGTTGTCAGTTTTCTCAGGTTCTTCTTCAGGGGCCTTTCAGCTGCAGAGATCGAATTCCAGGTGACGATTTCTGACTCTCCCCCAGATGCTCCCTTGGTTGTTCACCCACAGCCTCACCTCCTGCTTCTCAGCTCCTCTTTCTTGGCAACCCACTCTCATGGGATTGCCAGAAAGATGGGTAAAGACTATCTTCTACAGTGTTCACTTGACCTTCTGAAAGTTGGGTGTATCTTTGCCAGGACAACTGAAGGAACTGGTTGCCTTGTGGATATGCCCCCTGCTCCTCTCTCTCTCTCTAAATGCTCTATTTTCTTACCTAAGCAGGGACCAAGCAAATCAATAAGACTGCTGTCTACTCAGGTGACCAGTTGGAGGATGCGGTGTCAGTATTGTCTTCTTGCCAGTGTTCCATATATTTAGGACTTATTTTCTTGGAAAGCCCCTTCCATATCTCATAGAATCTCTGTTTAGATCTTGATATGTTATAGCCCAGCATTTCCACTCAATAGTCAGAGAGTGTCTCTTTCTCTTCTCCTTGGTCTTCTTTCATAGATGGGAAGGCAGGTGATGGTGGTGCTTGGTGATGGTTGAAGGTAGCTGTGCAAGTTTAGCCACCTTTTGCAAGGCTTGAGAGAGGCATTTGGCTCTATTTATAGTGTGTGGCACTTGACGCTTCTTTGTTCACATCTTTTTTTATAATTCGGTAGTAATAGGAAAAGTTCAACTTCCTTTTTGTACATTTACAATACACACAGACACACGCAGACACATGCACATACCTGTATCCCGCAGGTAAGAGATTGAGAGAGAACAATAGATTCTCCACTGAAATGTTGACAGTGGCTCTCATTCAGTGGTGGTAAGATTAGAAATTATTTTTGTTTTCTTCTCTGCTTTACTGCATGCTCCATGTTTTTTTCCAATGAAAGTGTATCACTCTTGAAATAAGATGAAGTACAATAAACATGATTTTAAAAATATTTCTGAGCTGCAGCACCATTCAACAGAGGGACCAGATGTGAGGGACAGGGGCCTGGGCTTTCTGACCTCCCAGGGCTCTCTGCAGGCTCATGATTTTATGAAACATCAGCTGTTCTGAATTCTTACAGCACCTGCCACAACAAAAGGAGGCCCTTTGCTGAGCATACTAATGCAGTTGAACATGCCTTTATAGAACAAAGAAACCAACATGAAGAGGTCATTAAGCCTCCTTTGGACAGCATCCATCCCACCCTAGCCTGAGCCCTCTGGTGGAGGTAGCAGTCCACCTGCAAGGGAAGATGGCCATATCCGGAGTGGGTTCCTGCTACCTCCCTTTTGTCCTCTCTGGTGGTCTCCTCCCTCCTTTTTCTGGTTCCCTGCCTCCCATTTGGCTCACACCTCAGCTCCTGCCTCATTCTAAGAACGATTTAGCATCTGCTTCTCTGATGATGCCTCTGCATTCTCTCATGGACCCAACTCTGCCCCACACATCACAGCTGTGCCGAAGGGATGGATCAGCTTCCCAGGAGGAAAAGCTGCAAAGAACAGGCTGCCTCTCAATCCTTTTAGTTTCTCTCTATCCACATTCTCACACTCTCTGCTGGGTTTTGACTAGTTTTCCAAAATTAGCCACCCTCCACTTGGCTTCTCTGAGAGTAGGCATGCTGATGTCCGTTTTTTATATTATAACATCTTTTCAAAGATGAGGTGATTTCTGTCCATTCTTTCCATTTGGGGAATGCTAAGGAGGTAGAGTATGTCCCTCTCCCCAATCCCTCATTCACTCTGTTCCAAAGGGAGAGGAATGGCTAGTGTGATTGATCCCAGCTTAACACTCACTGGGATATGTTTATTAGTGGATGTGGTCACTGTGCCTTAAAGACAGAGTTCTGATTTCCACTCTTCCTTGTGTTTGGGCATAGGAGGCTCTCTTCCACCTTTTTCTCTAGTGTGGTAAGCCCCCCTATTGAGGATTGTATCCTCGCTCCCCAGTGCAGTTTGGTGCCCACCAAACTCCCCTTGACCAGTGGAGTGAAGGAGGACTGTCATTCTTACCTATGTAGTTGGCTGGTTAAATGCACCAAAAGTCTTGTTGACCAGTCATATACATATACATTTTTTTTTTCTCCAGCATCCCTGGGCATGTTCCTCTCAGGGCTTTAAACCTAAGCCATGATCTTGAATCCAGCTTTCATCAGGGTTCTGCATTGAAACTTTCACAAGCCTGGAAACCTCTCGATCAGGTGGTAGGTTTCCATTTGTCTGTTGCTGTTTGGCTGTCAATGTTAAATGGAGGTTAAAAAGGAGGCTAAATGCAGCTTGCAGAGGTGAAGATTGAATAGACAGTCCACTTATGGGGAACTCAGTTTCCTCTCACAGCTCAACTTTGGAATGAGCTGCCATGTGGTCACACTCTCCCACTGTTCACATCAGGGCACTCTTGTTGGGATCCAATGCTTTTGCAATAATGTGCATGGGATTCTCATACTTTCTTTCTGGTTCAGAACCAACCTCCTTCCCAACCAACAATAGGAAATTACACAAAGAATTATTGGTGCTTGTGTGGGCAAGCAAATTACATCATGCATTATGTTGACTCCAACTGGCCCAAGGAGAAACTGAATCTATGGCCTCATTTGCAGTCACTCTGACTAACAAATCCTGGGATATTCTTATGGAGCCAGTAGAAATTATACAAGACAGGCCATTTCACAACCTGCCCCCACCCTTGTCCCCAGTGGAGAATAATCCAAGATGTTGTTGTGTGAACTTGGATTCTTCCTTTGCAATATCTGATAAGATGGGACAGGGCAGAAGATCATTGTCTTTTGCTTTAAAAAAAAGTGGAAATTCCTTACCAAGGTGGGTGTCATTGTTTACTGAAAGAGACCCAGTGGGTTCAAGGGTGGCAGACTTGGTATAGTGGTTAGAAACATGGGCTCTGATTGAGACAAACTAGATTTGAAACCTGATTAAATTGCTTGCTAATTCTAAAACCTTGGACAAGTGACTTAATCTCCCCTAGTATTTATTTTTCACTCCCCAGTGGTAAACTGAGAGATAATTTTAACTCACTCATAGGGTAGGTGTAAGGATTCGATGAAGTAACATGTGCAAAGTCCTTTAGCTACTACAGGGCCAGGGATGTGGTAAGCCCTCAATACATTGTAGTTAAATTCTGTCTCATTGCTTTCTATAAACACATCCTGTCTCCTATGGTGGTGGGTTAAGACAGGTGCAGGAAGAACTAGTAGGAGCAAGGGCCGGGGATCAGAGGCAGGAGACAAGCCTAGGTGGGGCCCAGGTGAAGAGATCGGGGACACAGATGGGAGGATACTCAGTACACACTGTGCTATTTTCAGAGACACACACACTTTCTCCTTAAACTTACCAGGGAGCCTTGTTCAGGGTCTGGATGGGAATGTACCTGGATGCTACTAGAAATGACAATAGACTTCACTTAGGAGGCTGGTTCCAGTTACAGCTCTTTGCTAATTTGCTGGGTACCTGTAGCAGATTGCAATGGTGGCTTCAGTTCTTCACCTCTTTAGCCTTGTTCTTTGCTCTGTGACCGTCCAGATCCTCCCGCTAAAGATGGAATCTTCTATGCCTTGAATCTGGGCTGGACTTGTGACTTGTTTCAGACAATAGAATCCATCGGAAGTAATGGTTTCCTAGTTCCAAGCCTAAACCACAAGAGACCTGTGTGTCTCTACCTACTCTCTGTTCTTTTGCTGAAGCCACAAGGACATGGCGTGTAGCTTACTGGAGAATGAGAGACACATGGAGCACAGCTGAGTCACCCCGATTGTTCCAGCAGAGGCTGACCTGGTCAGTGGGCAGCCAGCCATGACATCCGTGAGACCCAAACAATAAATGCTTATTGAGTGAGGTTTTGTGTGGTTTCTCTAATGTAACCTTGCTACAAAGAGAGATAATTAAAAAGGGATCTTGACAGTGTAGCTAGATTTTATTCTTCATCTTGGATTCACTCATTCAGTCAACAGATATGGAATGTCTACTATTCATCAACCCTGTGCTAAGTATTGTTGGGGAGACAGAGATGGTGGTAGCATCATTTTCCCCAGGAGGATATTGGTGGAACAAGATAATGTTATTAGAGCAGGGATTCTGTCTATTTTATTCACCCATGTTTTCCCATCCCTAGAAGAGTAAGCTGTCCCTTAGAAGATGTTTGATTAACATTTTTTTTGTCTTACACAGGTATGTGAGTGTGAGTGTGTGTACCAGATAACTAATTAAATATTTCATGAAAGTACATGAAAGTACAATATTTCATGAAAGTCTCTTGCCCTTCTAAGACTGGCAGAATGACTAGCCCCCATTCTTTCCTCCAGTCATTTTGTTTCTTTTTTTTTTTTTCTCTTCCTACGATGTCAGCAGCAGAAACCGCAGTGTGCTATAAACTTACCTCCATAATAGAATGTAGATGCATAAATCAAAACAGCTTCTAACGGGTTGTCTGCAGTAATAAATGCTATGGAGGCAGCCCAACTGGCAGTGTAAGAAAGATTATACAAACCACTGCTTGGAGAAAACACGGCATCATGAATAAACTCAGCCTTGAATTATTTATATATTTTAGATGTTATTTTCTCTCCTTTATCCCACAAGGCCTGCAAATGATTTTCACTGAGAGCTGAGTGCCTGAATTTGGCTATAAAAGAAAAGCAGTTGCAGTTTGTCTTGGGCCACATTTCAGGATGAGGATTGCATTGTGCTCCATGGGGAGCCGGCGAGGCCAGCAGGGCTGTGTAGTGGGAAGACATCGCTTAGCAGTCAGGACAGGACACTTCTAATCCCAGCAAGTTGTGTCTTTAGGGGCTCCTGGGCCTTGCAAACCACATCGGAGGCAGGCGGTTGGAGGGAGAGCCTTAGGGCCGGCCTGGCCTGGCTGATCATTGAGACTCTGAAGTGGTCCTCAACTCCTGCAACCTCCTGGAGCCCCTGGGGGAGATTTGAAAAACTATTCATGCCGGAGCCTCAGTTTTGATCAGTTCACTCAGAATTTCTGGAGATGGGGCTAGACGGCAAGATTTTTAAAGCTATTGGGGTGATGCCAGTGACAGCCAGGGCTGAGAACCACTGCTTCAAACCCTTCATGCATTCTGCAGGACACATCCCAAGAACCTCTTGTAAGTAAGGCACCCAGCAAAGGGTTGGCGGTAGAGTGATGAGGAGACAGGCCCTGTCCTTGCCTTCAGGGGGTTTCTCCATTCAGTGGGAGGATCCTACAGGTAAATACACAACTGCAATTTGAGATTGTGTAGGGCTGTGAGAGTACTAATAGCAAGAATAATAATGATAGTGCTATTATTTATTACTGGGATAGTGTTTTAACCCTTTTTAAAACTCAGGCACTACAATAAATGACTTATATGAAGTATCTTGTTGAATTTCCATCACACTCCATAGATAGGTACAGCTACCATCTTTGTTTTTACAAATGAAGAAACTGAGACCCCAAAAGTGTTAGTAACTTGCCCATGGTCACACAATCCATACTAGTGGAACATATGGGGAAAGGGGGTGCCCTACCCATCCCCAGGAATCAGATTGATGCCTCTATGCTTCGTATTCCTTTGAGTGTACCTGGGAGCTGCAGAGTAGGGAGCTGAATGAGTCTTTGAGTGTATGTTGTGGAAGGAAATTCATCTTTAGTGGCATAAGGCAGGAGCTTGTACACACACACACACACACACACACACACAGGTCCCTTTCTGGTTTATTTTGTTTCCATCTGGCTTTGCTGTGAAATCTGATTATAAAAATTTTCTGAGTAGAGAAAGAAGCATGTTTTGGGTCTAAAGGAGTTTCAAGTAGTCCTATAATGTCTACTTGAACCCATTTCCCTCCCAAGCCACTCTTGGGCTTCTTCTCGAACCACTGAAGACCCTAAATGCTTTCTTAATGACTTCAGTGTCTTCATAGTTTTCCCTACTGTTGGTGGGCCTCTAACCCTCACCCCAACACCTACCTCTCAGGAAGAGAACAGGACTAGCCCTGAGCCCCAGTATGGCTCTCATGAGCCATTTGGGGGTCATTGGAAACCAAATGGAGGCTCACCCTTTTCCCCCATTTCAGGACTTGTTGGTCCTGATTGGTCAAAGAGTGCACCGTTGAGATGCCAGTGGATCTGGATAAGGTCAGAAGGATAATCAACTGGTGTTGAGTTAAATGAACACAGGAGCATGTGAATGAAGGCATACATGTAGAGTTGCTCTTCATTTGGCTGGAGGCTGCTCTTATAGACCCAAATGTGCTCTTTTAAACAGAATCTAAGAATTTCATAAAAATATCTTGATGGGAAAAAGTAGAGCAAAATCCAGGGTTTAGCACTAGTAAGGTTAATGCTTCTCTCGTAAGCATTACATGTGTACACAAACACACTCTCACACACACACAATATTACATGTGGAAACAACTAGGAGATGTTGCCTTTATTTTACAAGTGAGCAAACAGGAACAGTGACATTAATGACACAGGCCCATGCATAGCTATACCTGGTGTGAGAATCCAATTGTCCCAATTTCCCACTGAAGGCTCTTCACTGGACCCCACTGTGACTCAGATGTCACTGCATGCTCTTCTTGCTCACAGTCCCAATTTTCAAGGGAAATACCACCCAATATCACTAAATGCACTTTCACCTGAAGTTGTCTAAGAAGGTCACCTGATTGTGAGGTGATTCAGTCTACGAACACCTTGGTCAACCCAGACCACATCTCAAAGATTTAACGCCCCATTTCCTCCCATAAGCAAGTTCTATGCCTTCTGTAGGTGAGAGGAATTTTTCATAGACAAATTATAACCCTTCTATTTGTTTGGAATTGGTAATTTTCAAAGGTTCTTAACAATCACTGCCTCATGTAATCCTTCCAAGTGTCCTTGCAGTATAGAGATGTTGTCATTACTGCCACTTTATAGGTAAATTGAATAAGATTCAGGAGGGGCCTGACCCAAGATTCTTCTGGGACCTTGATGTAACCATCAAGGTAACAGGACGTGTACACTGTTGGTGAGCTCTAATGAACCTCTCACTCTCAAAAAATGTCTTCACCAGGCCCATTTGCATTTCCTCCAGTGGTGCTCCTACTGCTAACCTCAGCTTGGCCTCCTTTCTAAGTCACTGGGTTGACTCCCATTTTCTAGACCTTAGAGATCCAAATACTTGGGTGCTTGGGCTAGGAAAATGTATGTGTGTGTGTGTGTGTGTGTGTGTGTGTGTGTGTAGATCTTTAAATTTCCATGATAGCATCTCAGGATATTTGGACATGCTACTACCTACCCCCCTCCTACTAGTATCTGAACTACCCTCTCCCTAATTGATAGAAATTCAGCTTTTGGATCTTTCCTAAAGCAGCTTTGCAAAAGCAGCTGTTCCTATATTCCCACCCATTTTTCCTCTTTTCTTTTCATTCCGATTCCTTCTTCTTCCAACCATCACCAAGGTTTAGTCAAGATAATATAAAACATTTATTTAGAGTCTGGCCTAGTCTGTTCTCTTACAGTCTCATATTGCCTAAAAAACCTAAGTGATGCAATGAGAGAAGATCTTCTTTCCGAATGGTGATCTGAGCTTCACTGCTCATGTGGCTGGTTGATGAACCTACCAAGGACAGCCTGCGGAGAACCCATAGGTCAGGGAGAGCTGCTCTCTCAGGACTCCTCGCTGCAGTCAAAGCAGAGACTCCAACTCCCAGAATCAGGATGAGTAGCGGCAGCCATCCCACTCAGCAGGATGAGTTCCAAGAGAGCTAATCAGAGGGAATTTTGGGGCTTGGGCCAAATGGAGCCCTGTTGGGAAGAAAACATAGCAGTCTGTCAAGAGAGTCAGCAAATATAGAGACCCAAGGTCAATGCTGACAGAAGAGATTGCAAGGAGTCAGGCTGATTAGCAGCAACTATCCTAGAACTAGGTAGGTTTGAACAACACTGTGTTCAAACTGACTTAAATGGAAAGGATTTTTAAACGTTGTCTTGGGCAGTATAGTTGGCTTGACTGAAGCCCAGTCATTGCATGAATGGGTTTTTGTGGAAGATTTAACCCTGAATTAATGTGAATTGATAAAGAAAATTCAGATGAAAGATTCTCCCTATGTTTTTAAAGACTTTGGTAGGAAAAGGATGGACCAGGAGACCTTGGAGGCTTCAGATCCCTCTAACTGGAGGACCCTGTCCATC
The DNA here is from genome assembly GCF_004348235.1 of Phoca vitulina. Classification (NCBI taxonomy): domain Eukaryota; kingdom Metazoa; phylum Chordata; class Mammalia; order Carnivora; family Phocidae; genus Phoca; species Phoca vitulina. The sequence continues at coordinate 5,395,827 of NW_022589706.1, forward strand.
TCCACCCCTTCTATCCCATTTTTTTCAGAGAACCTCCAAGATGCCTATCCTGGTGCCAGGTATCATGGATTTGAAGACAAAGAGGGGAAGCTGGGAAGCTTCCCAGTCTATAGGGATGGGGTCCTTGGAAGGGAAGACTCTGAGAACAATCTCTTTTTGTAGGGAGGGAGGGTGTTGGAACCGCCTGTTACTTCCATGTGATGATTTTCCCTTCTCCTGTGAAGCATATGAGATTAACACACCATGACGATTGTTTATTGTCCTTAAGCAGAGGATAAGCTATTTCTGCAACTAAGCCAGAGAACATGTAATGTCTGTAATGCCCTGTATTGTTGGGAAATACGTCTTCTTTTCCAAAATATATTTTTACAAAGAGATTAGGGAAAAGCTGCTGCTTGGTATCCCACATGAGGGAATTGAAGTGTGTCCATAATTTCTGTTCCTGTTCTCCTCTCCTCTTGCTTAGAACAGAAGCCCTGTGGGAACTACAGAGCTTTAGCTGACACTACCAGCAACCCCTCCATGATATGTCCTTGAATTCTAAGCCCCAAACTGTTTGCATGATTGGAACACCTTATCTTCAGGCAGAGAACTGGAAGCAGTGAAAATAATAACTGGGTGATGTGTGGCTTTTTCGGAGGGAATAAGAGATGTAATACTCCCTCTGTGAGGGCCCTGAAATTTTCATTTCACTGTGCTGAAAAAAGAGTAAAGTGCTGTATTAGTTTGCTAGGGCTGCCATATCAAATTACCATAAACTGGATGACTTAAAACAACAGAAATGTATTCTTTCACAGTAATGGAGGCCACAAGTCTGAAGTCAAAGTATCAGCAGGGCCAGTCTCCCTCAGAAGACTCCAGGGAAAGATCGTGCCATGCATCTCTCCTAGCTTCTTATGATTGCCAGAAATCCATGGTGTCCCTTGGCTTTGGATATATCACTCCAATCTTTGCCTCTGTCATCACATGGTGTTCCCCTGCTGTGCCACTATGTGTTTGTGCCTAAATTTTCCTCTTCTTATAAGGACACCTGTCCTGGATTAAGGGTAACCTGAATCTAATATGACTTCCTCTTAACTTTGAATACTTCTACAAAGACCCTACTTCCAAATGAGGCCACATTCATGGGCACTGCGAGTTAGAAATGGAATCTATTTTTTTGGGGGGACATAATTCTACTCACAACAAATGCACTATACACTAGTTAGGGGAAGCAACCACAGGACAGCTGTTAGGTGTGTGCTCATTCAACATTATTCCAAAAATGTATTTACCAAGTACCAAATATTTCCCGTGCATTGGTTGGGCACAGGAGCAGGAAATGTAGCCAGTGATTCTGCAGACCCAACAGTGCTTTATGCAGTAGCTGGCATGTTTGTGTGTCTGATGCAGGCAGCCTTTGTGCACCTCCAGGGCTTGGTACTAGGCAGGTGATCACCTTGGGTGCCTCTCACTGGTCAATGCTTGGTGCCAGGAAGAAGCACTTTTCTCTCTCCATTCCTGTCTCTGGAGGCCAGGTAGGGCTCCAGAGCTCACAACCCAGAGGTTAGATAGCTGGCCTCTCCGTTGCTTTCCACTTCTCTGCTGAGATGCAGCAGGCTCCAGGGGCCAAAGTGACCTGCCTTCATGTTGGAGAGAGCAGTTGTCTCTGTATCTGCTCACCTGGAGGGAGTTGTTGAAATTGACACTTTGGCCCTGGTTCACTTTTCCAGGGGAGAATATGCTGGTTTGAATTCATTCCTGTAAGGCTCTTGGTACACACAGATGAATGCGACATTGCCCCTGGCCACCACCTGCAGCTAGCTCTATCAAGGCAAGGATCCTGTGTGTTGGTCACATTATATCAACCTCTAGAGGGAGCTCAAGGTCTTTTTCTAGGTCCCACAACTACTGCCCAAAGAGGATGCTCTGATAGATTAAGGATTGATTGACATGAACATTGGGGGGCATATGGCCCTTTTTTCACTACATCTGTGTCTTTGGGGTAAATACCCAGTAGTGCAATTTCTGCATCATAGGGTAGCTCTATTTTTAATTTTTTGAGGCACCTCCACACTGTTTTCCAAAGTGGCTGTACCAACTTGCATTCCCACCAACAGTGTAAGAGGGTTCCCCTTTCTCCACAACCTCTCCAACATTTGTTGTTTCTTTCCCTGTCCATATTTGCCATTCTAACTGGTGTAAAGTAGTATCTCAATGTGGTTTTGATCTGAATTTCCCTGATGGCTAATGATGATGAACATTTTTTCATGTGTCTGTTAGCCAGAGAAGTGTCTTTCCATGTCTTTCATGTGTCTGTTGGCCAGAGAAGTGTCTTTGCATGTCTTCTGCCCATTTTTTGACTTGATTATTTGTTTTTTGGGTGTTGAGTTTGAGAAGTTCTTTATAGATCTTGGATACCAGCTCTTTATCTGTAGTGTCATTTGCAAATATCTTCTCCCATTCTGTGGGTTGCCTCTTTGTTTTGTTGACTGTTTCCTTTGCTGTGCAGAAGGTTGTTATCTTGATGAAGTCCCAAAAGTTCATTTTTGCTTTTGTTTCACTAGCCTTTGGAGATGTATCTTGAAAGAAGTTGCTGTGGCCTATGTGAAAGAGGTTACTGCCTGTGTTCTCCTCTAGGATTTTGATGGATTCCTGTCTCACTTTGAAGTCTTTCATCCATTTTGAGTTTATCTTTGTGTATGGTGTTAGAGAATGGTCGAGTTTCATTCTTCTGCATGTGGCTGTCCAATTTTCCCAGCACCATTTATTGAAGAGACTGTCTTTTTTCCGTTGCATATTTTTTCCTGCTTTGTCGAAGATTATTTGACCATAGAGTTGAGGGTCCATATCTGGGTTCTCTCTTCTGTTCCATTGGTCTGTATGTCTGTTTTTGTGCCAGTACCATGCTGTCTTGGTGATCACTGCTTTGTAATATAGCTTGAAATCGGGCAACGTGATGCCCCCAGCTTTGCTTTTCTTTTTCAACATTTCTTGGCGATTTGGGGTCTTTTCTGATTCCATACAAATTTCAGGATTGTTTGTTCCAGCACTTTGAAAAATGTCATTGGAATTTTGATCAGGATGGCATTGAAGGTATAGATTGCTCTGGGTAGCATAGACATTTTAACAATGTTTATTCTTCCAATCCATGAGCATGGAATATTTTTCTATCTTTTTGTGTCTTCTTCAATTTCTTTCATGAGTGTTCTGTAGTTCCTAGAGTATAGATCCTTTACCTCTTTGGTTAGGTTTATTCCGAGGTATCATATGGTTTTTGGTGCGATTATAAATGGAATCGTTTCTCTAATTTCTCTTTCTACAATTGCGTTGTTAGTGTATAAGAAAGCAACTGATTTCTGTGCATTGATTTTGTATCCTGCCACATTACTGAATTGCTGTATGAGTTCTAGTAATTTGGGGCTGGAGTCTTTTGGGTTTTCCACATAAAGTATCATGTCATTTGCGAAAAGAGAGAGTTTGACTTCTTCTTTGACAATTTGAATACCTTTTATTTCTTTTTTGTTGCTGATTGCCGTTGCTAGGACTTCTAGTACGATGTTGAACAATAGTGGTGAGAGTGGGCATCCTTGACATGTTCCTGATCTTAAGGGAAAGGCTCTCAGTTTTTCCCCATTGAGGATGATATTCGCTGTGGGTTTTTCACAGATGGATTTTATGAACTTGAGGAATGTTCCCTCTATCCCTATACTCTGACGAGTTTTAATCAGGAAAGGATGTTGTATTTTGTAAAATGCTTTTTCCGCATCAATTGAGAGGACCATATGGTTCTTCTCCCTCCTCTTATTAATGTGTTCTATCACACTGATTGATTTGTGAATGTTGAACCATCCTTGCATCCCAGGGATAAATCCCACTTGGTTGTGGTGGATGATCCTTTTAATGTATTGTTGGACCCTATTAGCTAGGATTTTGTTGAGGATTTTGGAATCCATATTCATCAGGGATAGCGGTCTGAAATTCTCGTTTTTGATGGGGTCTTTGCCTGATTTGGGGATTAAGGTAATGCTGGCCTCATAGAATGAGTTTGGAAGTTTTCCTTCTGTTTCTGTTTTTTGAAACAGCTTCAGTAGAATAGGTATTATTTCTTCTTTGAATGTTTGGTAGAATTCCCCAGGGAATCCATCAGGCCCTGGACTCTTGTTTTTTGGGAGGTTTTTGATCACTGCTTCGATCTCGTTGCTGGTTATTGGCCTATTCAGGTTGTCAATTTCTTCCTGTTTCAGTCTTGGCAGCTTATAGGTTTCCAGGAAGGCCTCCATTTCATCCAGATTGCTCGGTTTATTGGCATATAGTTGTTGATAATAATTTCTAATAATTGTTTCTATATCCTTGGTGTTAGTCGTGATCTCTCCCCTTTCATTCATATAGCCAAACTGTGGAAAGAGCCCAGATGCCCTTCAACAGATGAATGGATAAAGAAGATGTGGTCCATATATACAATGGAATATTACTCAGCCATCAGAAAGGATGAATACCCAACGTTTGCATCAACATGGGTGGGACCAGAGGAGATTATGCTAAGTGAAATAAGTCCAGCAGAGAAAGTCAATTATCATATGGTTTCACTTATTTGTGGAACATAAGGAATAGCATGGAGGACATTAGGAGAAGGAAGGGAAAAATGAACGGGGAGAAATCGGAGGGAGAGATGAACTATGAGAGACTATGGACTCTGAGAAGCAAACAGGGTTTTAGAGGGGAGGGGGTGGGGGAATGGGTTAGCCCAGTGATGGGTGTTAAGGAGGGCACGTACCACATGGAGCACTGGGTGTTATACGAAAACAATGGATCATGGATCACCACATCAAAAACTAATGATGTATTGTATGGTGACTAACATAACATAACAAAATTAAAAAAAAAAAAAGAAAATGGAATCTCAAGCATTATAAAAGGCAGGAAGAACAAGCTTTTTCAGACTTTGTAAATACTCCACATTATTGAAGAGTAAAATTGAAAATAAGAATATACGTATATCCTGAATTATGCATGTATTAAAAAATCTGTTTTTCAAATTTTTTTAGAAGAAACTTTGATTTGCTGTTATAAGGGAACTTCCATGTTGTTTTAACTGTATGCATTTATTTTGGTCCAGGGACTTTGGTCTTTCCCAGAAATACTAAGAATAAAGTATGATCCTTCTCAAAACAAAACAAAACAAAACAAAAAACAAATGATTGATTGACAAATACATAAAAGCTACAGTGCTAGGTGGATGGGAGTATTTAGTAGAAAGGAAAAAGGAAGGGTCAGATATTTTTAGGGGAGTGGGAGGAGGGGGGTATAGTGGTTTACTCTTTATGAGTCAAGTGGGGACAAAACAAGGCCAAGGGTATTTCCAGCTTGGTGGGTGGTCTCTAGAAACCTATGGGCAGTATGTTGTCCATGGGGGAGGATTATGGGCAGGACAGCTGAGGCCATTTCCCTTCTAGGTCGGTGGTGATGAAAGGGAAGGATTTTCTGCTCTGATTTTTTTTTTTTTTTCTTTTCCTCCCTTGGAGTGGGAAGATCTGAGGACGAATACTCTTCAACTAAAGTGATTAAAGGGGCCATTGAAGCTCAAATGTGAGTCCAGTGTAGGAGAAACATGGGGCTAAAGTCCAAATTACTACTAAGTTAGTAGTACTAATGAGTATCCACTGGGCCTGGCTGCCCCTGTGTCACAAATCCTTCTAGAAGTTGTAGGAGTTGGATGGGATTCAGGGTTCTGGCTCCCACCCACTCATTTAAGACAGAAAATAGAAACTTTGGACTGTGGAAAAAGGGGTAACTCATTCTGCCACAAAGATCACCATAACAGGTGCATGATATTGGATAAGTTAGTTAGCCTCATGGAAACCTAGTTTCCCCAACTATAAAATGAAGATAATACCTGATTAAAGACTGTTTTGAGATTTATAAGTAAATTCATCAATATAAAAACAACTAGCATAGTGTATAGAGCACATAGTAAGTGTTCAACATTTGGTAGCTACTATGACACATGCAGTTCTGGCTACGAAATGATAATGGCTACCATTAATGAGTTCTAAGGAACAGGCCGTGCTAAATGCTTTGTGTTATCTCATTCAACCACATCAGCAGCTCCATTAGGTATGTCATTATCATCCCCACTCTCCCAATGATGAAATTAAAGCTTAGAGAGGCTAAGGAGCTTGCCCAGGGTCACACAGCTAGTAACTGTCAGAGCTGGGATTTGAATGCAGATGATCTTGAGTCAGTGAATAGCAAATCCTAAGCCCTTGTGATCCTGCTGTACATGGCATTGCATTAAGAGTCCTGTATGAGCAGATCTGGATGGGGGATGGCCAACCTCAGCTTCTCCCAGGGATTCGTGCCACTGAAGTAGGCACTAGCTGTGAAATAACCCTCTCCTCCTTGAATTTGAGGAAGCTGATGCATTTGAGTGCCACTTTTTAATCAAGGAGACCATCCATCTCCCGTTGTCATTTGATCTTTTTTGAAACAACAGCCACAAATCTCCAGGCAACACAGACATGACGCAGACAAAATGAAAACTGAGGAAGTCGTATCTTTCTCTCATTAATGGGAGAGGAGAAAACACACAGCTTTTGCCTTGAGTGTTTTGGGGATGTGTTATTTTTAGAAAAGAACATTTTGTGATTTTGTTGTTTGATTTCTGAGAAGGCTTTCTTTTTCAATTTTTTTCAGTAAGTTGCTGAATCAAAAAGGAATAGTAGACTGAGCAATAACAATCAATCAGTAAAAGTAGATTGAGCTCCTCTATGTGCCAGGCATGGAAACAAAGAGGCTGTAAGGCTTTTCCCTTGCTCTTTAGATGTTTAGAACCTACTAAGAAAGATTGTATTGCTATATATGAATAGAGCTCAGAAAATAAGGCAAACTCCTCTGTTGTAGTTCACAGGAGATAGAATAACTGGAGAAGGGAAAAATTGTACATCCCTGAAGAATGAATGAACTTGTTCATTCATTTGTTCACTCAATGAATTTCTATTGAACACCTTCTTTGTAAATGCAGCAGGCACTGGGAAAAGAAAGCTGAATAAAACCTTGACGCCACCATTGAGAAGTTTGTAGTCCATTGGCAGACACAAAGTTAGAATTATAAACAAAGAAATGCCATAAAGTAATAGAAATTTGTACAAACAACATGGGGTCACAGTAGAAGGGGTGGTCAAATCCACCTAGAGGAAAGAAGTATCAAAAGACTTCATGGGGGGCGCCTGGGTGGCTCAGTTGTTAAGCGTCTGCCTTCAGCTCAGGTCATGATCCCAGGGTCCTGGGATCGAGCCCCGCATCGGGCTCCTGCTTGGTGGGAGGCCTGCTTCTCCCTCTCCCACTCCCCCTGCTGTGTTCCCTCTCTCGCTGTGTCTCTCTCTGTTAAAAAAAAAAAAAAAAAGACTTCATGGAAGAGAGGATACTCAAGACGAGTATTGAAAGACGGGGACTAACTGACCGAAAAAAGATGAAAACAGGTAGTCTAGGCAAAAGAAGCAATACATGCAAAGATTTGTGAGCTAGTGCTGCATGGGTGAGGCTATGTTTTTAGCTGGGAATGGTAAGAGCTTTGGATGGAGTGGGGAGATGAGGATAGAGACATAGGAGGGCACGCTCACATTTGGAAGCAATGGGGAATCTTTAAAGGATTTGAAGAAATGGGGTAACTTGGTCAAATCTTAATTTTGTTTTAAAAACATGAGTCACACAGCTTAGTTGAGGTACAATTAAACAATTCAGTGTTATAAATATTATTATAGACTGAATGTGTCTTCCTTCAAATTCATCTGTTGAAATCCTATCTCCCAATGTGTTGGTATTAGATGGTGAGGCCTTTGGGAGATAATTAGGTCATGAAGGTGGGGTTCAGGGATGGGATTAATGACCCTGTGCAAGAGACTCCAGCGAGATCTCTTGTTTTCTTCTGTCATCTGAGGACACAGTAAAAAGACCACCATCTGTGAACCAGGAAGTGGGCTCTAACTAGACACTGCATCTGCCCTGATCTTGGAATTCCCAGCCTCCAGACTGTGAGAAATAAATGTTTGTTGTTTAAGCCACTCGGTCTATGGTATATTTGTTATGGTAGCCCACATTGACTAAGACAAGTATCATATTGGGAGTAGTTAAGGTTTATATAGGAATTCAATGGAAAACCACTTTATCCAGACTGGACCTGTCTCTAGAAAGCTTCTTGAAAGAAGAGACACCAGCAGAAATTAGCATGATGGAGGTGGAAGTGACAAAGAGTTTTCCTGAAAGAGGGAGGTAGTTTGGGCATAGAGAACTGCTTGTATGGTTAGAAGATCAGGTGAGATGTGTATAGAGTGGGGAATGAGGCTGGGCAGGAAGGAGTGCATCTGCCTGGAAAGTCCTCTTCAACAGACTTTGAAACTGGAAGGGCTGTAGGCAGGGTGTGATCAGATTGCCTTTCAGAAAGAACACTTTTGCTGTTGGATAGGGAATGCATGGGAAGGATGCAAATGAGGAGGAAGAGGGACCTGTGAAGGGGTGTTTGTTTGGTTAAGGAGAGAGATGATGGTGGGCTAGATCCAGGCGCTTGCAGTAGAAATCGAGAAAAGTGCATTAATTGGGCAAATACTTAGGAGGTTAAAAGGATAGAAGATTGTTTGAGTAGCCTGGAATGCTGAGGAAAGGTAGAAGGCCAGGGAAGGAGAAGAATGCATGGAATGTGGGGGAATGGTGGGCACATTCACAGAGATGTAGGACACAGGAGGAGGTGCTACTTAGGGGTAAACTAGAAAGGGATTATGGAAGACAGGGATTCAACATGTGTTGTCTGGGGTGTGTGGGCTGAGTGAGACAGGAAGGAGGAATTGTTATCTCAACTGAACAAACATGAATTGAGCTGCTACTGTGCCTCAGGATCTGGACTACGTGCTGGGCCTACAAACCCCATCAATAGAATATTCTCAAGAAATTCTACAGCGTAGTGAGAGATAAAAGTAAGCACACGGATGATTTCTTTTTTTTTTAGAGTGGGGAGAGGTGCAGAGGGAGAGGGAGAGAGAGGATCTTAAGCAGGCTCCACACCCAGCACAGAACCTGACGTAGGGCTCGATCTCATAACCCTGACATCATGACCTGAGCCAAAATCAAGAGTCAGACACTTAACCGACTAAGCCGCACAGGCGCCCCTGGATGATTTCAATATAATGTGTCAATATGTTGATAGACCTATGTACAAAATTGGGCAAATATTGACAAGGACCTACTCAATGCAAGGATTGTGCTCGTGCTATGGACATGTCAGTGAGTGAATCTAACAAGAACCTTTCCTTCAAGGAAATAGCATGTTAGTGGTGAAACTCAATATATACATATATACACAAAAATAGACAAAGATTTAGTTAAGTACTGTTGTGTTAGCTTAGGTTCTGAGAGGAGCAAAAATAAGATACAGACCTTTGAAGGAGTATGGGTAAAGGGGTTTTTGGGAACTAGGGGAGCCATTCCTCATGGAACAGATGGGAGAGGGAAGGAAGGCAGGCAGGTAGGAAAAGTCTCAGACTGCCATGCAGTCTAAGAGAGATTCAGTTGATGGTGGGTCCCCAAGCCATAATTGTTGGCCAGAGGATTCCCATGTCCCCAGGAACAGACTGCCTTAGTATCTTTCCTGCTTAGCGATTGGCTAGGAGCAGCCCATGGAAAGTGTGGCCTCAGAGCTTATATATGGGTGGATTTCAGAGAGCAACAACTGAGGTCCTTACACAATTGTATGTTAGCATTAGAACAAAGAAAAGAGTGGCAGAAGTTGCAGACAGGATGATAATCCAGGGTTTTGTAAATCATTTAAAGGAGTTTATACTTTATTCTAACTGCAGAGGAAAGACAATGGAGAATTTAAGTTGGGCAGTGATATGACTTGACGTATTTGAAGAAGACCACTCTAGCTGCTGTACTGGGCATGGCTCATAAGTTTTCAAGAGTAGAAATTAATTAGATGGTGACAGATGATGATGATTTATACAGTTAAGATGCATTGACCCAATCTGGGGTTGCCAGGGGGTACTGGTGTGGTGCGAAAGGCTTCATGAGGGAGAGGTCATCTGAGCTGAGTCTTAAAGGGATGGGTTTGTAAATAAGTTGTAGAAAGGAGGTGACGTTTAAGATGAGCTTCACTGGCTCTCTAAAGGGAGGAGCAACCTCATAGCCCTTTTCAAAATCGTTTCACTAGAACATAGAGCCAAAGCAGTCTTTAATTTAGTGCCTTTTATAGGACAGAATACAGTTTCGGAGTAACCAAGGACATTTACAGGTGAAAAGTACTTAAATCAGAGAGATAGCATAGTTAGGGAAAGGAGACCAACCATTTCTTTTTTTATGGCAGAGAACATTAACTGAATACCTCAGAGGCTGAAGCAAAGAAGCAAAGAGAAAACTAGTCTTCTTTCTCAACCTAGCTCTAAATCCAAACTGGAGCTGCTGTGTGCCATTTTGAATTCGGAGGGTTCCTGAGAAGTTGGTTTTGGATGGTATGGGAGGCTTGCTTTTTAGAACTCATTCTTTGCTACTTCTTTCTATGTTTTGTTTGTTTGTTTGTTTTTGTTTCTGTTTTTAATAAAACCTACACCTACAATCACAACAATCTCACCAAGGACTAAAGCACAGACCAGAGTCAAAACACCCAGTCACATTGCTCCATTGACCACTTGGTGGCTTTCTTCTAGAGTCTATATTCTTTTCTTTTCTTTTTTTTTAAATTTTATTTTATTGTTATGTTAGTCACCATACAATACATCATTAGTTTTTTCATTATATTTAATATATATATATTTTAATTATGTTATGTTAATCACCATACATTACATCATTAGTTTTTGATGTAGTGTTCCATGATTCATTGTTTGCATATAACACCCAGTGCTCCATGCAGAACGTGCCCTCTTTAATACCCATCACCAGGTTAACCCATCCTCCCACCCCTCTCCCCTCTAGAACCCTCAGTTTGTTTTTCAGAGTCCATAGTCTCTCATGGTTCGTCTCCCCCTCTGATTTCCCCCCCTTCATTCTTCCCCTCCTGTTATCTTGCACTCCATGCCCTCCTTAATACCCATCACCAGGCTAACCCATCCCCCCACCCCACTCCCCTCTAACACCTTCAGTTTGTTTCTCAGAGTCCATAGTCTCTCATGATTCATCTCTCCCTTTGATTCCCCCCCTTCATTTTTCCCTTCCTTCTTCTAATGTCCTCCATGCTATTCCTTATGTTCCACAAATAAGTGAAACCATATGGTAATTGACTTTCTCTGCTTGACTTATTTCACTTAACATAATCTCCTCCAGTCCCAACCATGTTGACGTAAAACTTGGGTATTCATCCTTTCTGAACTTTTTCTTTTTTTTAAGATTTATTTATTTGACAGAGAGAGAGAGAGAGAGAGAGAGAGAGAGAGAAAGCACGCAAGTGGGGGAAAGGGTAGAAGGAGGGAGAATCCCAAGTAGACACCCCGCTGAGTGCAGAGCCCAAAATGGGGCTTGATCTCATGACACTGAGATCATTACCTGAGCCAAAATCAAGAGTTGGATGCTCAACTGAATGAGCCACCCAGGTGCCCCTAAATTCTACATTCTGATGTCAGCCATCTTTTACCTTCTTTTCTTTCCTCTCTGGCCCTGCCTTAGGTTTATACTTTTGCAATAGATCCCTAACTGTTCTCCCTGCCTCCAGACTCTTACTATGTACACAGGTTAAGTGACAAGATGATGACTTATTGGGTAAAAGCAGCCCATTTGTGCATTTTCTTTTTCTTTTTTGTCTAAAACACTTTTTGGAATAAGATGTTGAAATAGAAAAATCAGATGATTTTATATAAAAATATACATTGTCAGTTTCTCTTGAAAATTCAAATGATCTGGACCACCCTGGTTTACACAGAGTAACAGGCTGGTGAAGCCCAATAGGAGCCATTTCTTTTCGCTCAGGCATCAGACTTCTCTCCAGTTTGTCATCACTTCTCCTCATTGTGGTTTTACACTTTTCATTTTTGTTACCTGACTGAACCTGGGGTTATTTGAATTCCAAACACAAATCTGATCATGTCACACTCTTATTTTAGGAAGCTGCCCCTGTTTGTCTGGCCGATTGAGTTCAAACTCTTCATCTTAGCATAGAAAGTCCTTCTTTACCTGGTTTCAATCTCTCTGTGGATCTCCTTTCTGACTTGTGCCCTTCCCAGAAGCCATCCTGAAAGGCTGCTCTTCTCTGGCTGGTGAACATTTATCCTTTAGCTTCAGTTCAGATATAAATCTTCTTCTAACTTCTGCTCTCTTGTTACCTGGTTCTTCTCTACTCCCTTAGCATCTCAGGCACACCTCTGTTAGGACACTTTGCTGGTATTGTCTGGTCAATCTATCTCCTTCTCCATACTACACAAACTTCAGGGTTCTGAGCCATCTTTGCTTTTGGAGGCCTAATGTAGGATAGGTAAGTGGTGTTCAATGAATAAATGTGTCAAGTTGGGAAAGTTTGATCTTCCGTTTCCTTACTTGTAAAAGGACACCTACTGTTTCCATATCAGGATTATTGTGGAATCGAATGACATAATGTCCTTTGTAAAAGTATTTGGAAACTGCAAAGAGATACATAAGAATGAATGGAATTAGTTTGGAAAATGATATATTCCCAACTTGCTTAAATGACTTGATTGTGTTATACATGCAAAGAACAATGACCTAGAAGGCTGGAGGCCTGGGTTATAGTTCCCATTTCCTTGCCAATTAGTGAGGTGACTTAGGGCAAGTCCTTTTGCTACTCTAAACCTTGGTTTCCAGAGCTGGGCTTTGAAAATTTTAAGATACTTGTTCTTTCTTCTTTGTTCTTTTTTTCCCTTCAGTTTTCCTAGGATAAGACATTTTTCTTGTTCTTAAAAGCTTTCATTCTTACTCATTTGATATGGTATATTATTCATAATAAAATAATGCATATGCAGTAATTAGTTTTTTCATTAAATATACAAATCAGTAACAATAGCTATTGTGTGGAGCTGATTACTAATATTTTCCTAACCTAGAATTGTTTTCATTATTTAATCAACATTAACAAATGAAAGTTTTAAAGCCTAGACTTTAAAGGTCTCAGCAGCTATATTATGGTGTCTCACTTGGCCCATGGAGTCTTTAGCTTTACACTTGTACGGCAGTGCTATCCTTCTTCCCATGGTACTCTGAAGTCACAAATGTGATTGATGCATTTGGGGAGAGGAGTCAGAAGCAGAGGGTGTGTGGAGGAAATGAGGAGTATAGTTGGAGGGAAAAAAAAGCTCATCCTTTCCTTATTTTCTAAATTGCAGCTTATAAAGTTGATTCACTGACTGCTGGTTTAAGATGGTGTCTGCTAACAGCCCCTGGTACGGCTTTTCTGTAATGTGCAGTAAAATACCTAAGAAGGCTTAGAAGAAGATATAAACTCAAAATACAGCCATAAACTTGGACTGACAATCAACTAAAGGCTGGATCCAGGCGGATTTTTTTTTTTTTCCAACTTTAAGGTCAATGAAAGTGAAGAGAAGAGCACCGTGCATTGGCTTGGGTGTACTCTTTGGGAATTTTTCAATAGGAAAGAGGTGGGAAGGGTCATTATCCTTCTTTCACTGTCTACATTCTGGGATTGTGTATCCCTGAAAGACTCCCCTGGTGAAAATTCTTGTCTACCCAGAACCTCAGAATGTGACCTTATTTGGAAATAGGGTCTCTGCAGATATAATTAAGGTAAGGATCGAGATGAGATCATACTGGATTCAGGTAGGTTCTAAATCCAAGTAGAATATTCTTATAAGGGACAGAACAGGGCACATAGAGAAAATATGGCCATGTGAAGACTGAGACAGAGATCGGAGTAATGTGGCCACAAGCTAAGAATGCAAGGAGCCACCAGAAGCTGGAAGAGGCATGGAAGGTCTCATCTTGATTTTGGACTTCTGATCTTCACAACTGTTAGAGAATAAATTTATATTGTTTTAAGCTGCTACACTTGTGATAATTTGTTATGGCAGCCCTAGGAAACAAATACAGTGGGAAATTCGAGTTTATAGGGTTGAAAATTCAAACACTGATTTTTGCCCTTCCCCCCACCCCTTACCCTCTGGCAACCACCAGTTTGTTCTCCATATTTACAAATCTTTTTTTAATGAAATAAATAAGTCATGGGGATGAAAGTATGACATATAGAATATAGTCAATAATATTTTTATACACATCATGGTGAACATTTTGTAATGTATACAGTTGCTGAATCACTATGTTGTACCCAAAACTAATTTAATATTATATGTAAGCTTTAATTTAAAAAAATTCAAGCACCTAAGGTAATAAAAATGAGTGCGTTGTCCAGAGAGAAGACTGAGACAAACTAGCGAAGGTGCACTTATAGAAAGACAACAAGTTGTCTTGCAAGAACACAGACACAGATTTGCCAAATCTTTCCATAATTCAAGAGAAGCTGGAAATCTACTTTTTATTTCTGTGCATTTATTATTTATTTATTTATTTATTTAGTATTGCACCAGTTTTATTTTAAAAATTGTGTTATTTCAAATACATCTGAGTCTGATTCCTCCTGTGGGCAGCCAGCTTGCCACCTCCTATCTGTTCTTCACAGCCACCTTTATGCTGTGTGGCTCTTCTATTTTATGAGGCAAGTTCTGGTCTCTCTCCCTTCTCATAATTTAGTTTACTACTTCAGATATGGTTATTCTTGAAAATCAGTTGGACAGGGCCTGGAGGGTAGAAGGAGGGCTTCAATGGCAGTAATGCCTAGCATCTTAAGGTGGAAAAAATATAATCTCTGCACCTTTGCTGGAGGAAAGAAATATAGGAATTCCCTGATAGCAGTATATGTAGGGGACTAATGGTTATTTTCATACTCAACAACTGTCATGTCAGCAGAAATCCAGAAACAACTGGGGAAGAATTCCACTTTAGTCTATTAGAGTCATAGTTAATAAAGCCTATTAGAAGGTGGAACTTATCTAGGAGCCGGGAACATTCAACTGGTGTGTAGTTATACCTTACAAAAGAGGAATTGGTCAGAAGGAAGTTGAGGTCAAGAAACATTCATACTGGAGGTCTTCTGGAAAACACTGGGCTTTGATACATCTTTATTTAAGGATGAGAAAGCCATAACACGTGAAGGATATAAACCCCAACAGTGACAACAATCACAGTGCAAGAACATGGAACAATGATTATCAAAGATTATTATGAAGACTCAGAGGAAGAATAAACCCTTGCCAAAGATCTGCTTCAGGAAATGGCTTTTGCTTTTTTTAGGAAATTATTTGGCATCCTTAGATGAGATGTAAGGAACAATAGCCTCTTAAAAATAGGACAAATGTCATAAAGAAATATAGAGTGATATGTAAAAGGAGCTGGGTGAGATAAGGAAGAATTTCTAGGACACTAAAATTTCAACGTAGAATTACAGATGGTATTAAGAAGCAGTTAAGAACATAATTGAAATTACAGAAAATCAGTGTGACATGAAACAAATTCTAGAACTTCTGGAGCATTGAATGTCAGAGTGTCGTTTACTAGAATTGCATTTGCAGATTTTTAAGTGAGGAAAAAACTAATGTGCACTATATTTGTCAGGGTTCTCCACAGAAACAGAGGCAATAGGATGTATGTATGCATATATATGAAACTTATAAGAAAACTGGATCATATGATTATGGAGCCTGAGAAGTTGCAACATCTGCCATCTGCAAGCTGGGGGTCCAGGAAATCCTCAGTGTGGTTCTGGGGCTCAGTGATGTAAGTTCCAGGCAAGGGCAGGAGAAGATCCATATGCCAGTTCAAGGAGTCAGGCAGAGCCAGTCCCTTTTTCCTCCATCTTTTTGTTCTATTCAGGCCCTCAACAGATTGGACGATGTCCACTCACACTGGGGAGGGTCATCTGCTTTACTGTTTACTCATCCAAATACTAATCTCATTCAGAAATACCCTCACAGACACACACAGAAACAGTATTTAATCTGGGCACTCCATAGCCCTGTCAAATTGATGCATAATATTAACCATCACTCCTTGTCAACTTGGAAGTCATGTATGTCTCCTTAAACCATACTTAATTTCCAAATAAAGACAATAGCAGGGTCACAATTCTGTCTAACATGAAACAACTATCCTGAGCTGAGTGCAACCAAAATTGCACTAACTCCTTCTCCAGAAGGAGTGATATTTACTCTTGTCCTTGATATCCCATAACTTAAATACTGTAATGTAAAATTAACAAAACTTAAGTACTATGACACAAAGTTAATACTTCTATGTTACATAAGGGAATATAAAAGGAAAGAAAACAAAACAATTGATATACATATATATTAATTAATATATATATATATAAATTGAGCAAGAGGCTTTGTATACACACACACATATACATATACACACACATATAGCAAAATAAGGAGGAAATACCCATGACAATTCTAGTTCCAGTTTCTGTAACTGGTCACATGGTTGTAGCTGGTATTTATAACTACTTTCTTCTACTATCTGTTCTGTATTCCCTTTGCTTTCTGCAAGCACCTCAGCCAGTTATGGTCTTTACTTGGTGGGGTGACCCAAATTTTCATTTCAGCCTCAGTAGGGTTTGGGCCATTAGTAATTCTGCCTGATTTGGATTGTTGTCATTTTCTCTTGAACTTAATCATAGAGCATGGTAATACTAGGAGACACTCTAAGGGATTTTTTTATATTCCAGACATATTCTTCTTTCTTTCATTATGGAGAAGTAATCCAAATTCCTCTTGGTAGTGAGGCTCAATCACCCCAGCCAGGGTAGTAACTGCCTTTTACTCTTTGTCTTTTCACTCAGAGTCAGGAGGAACACAAAGTGTCTAGGTGGCAGTCTTAACTTCCATTTCAATGAAATCACTGCTGTTTCTCCTGGTGGAAGCATTTCTCCCTCTGCAACTAAGACATCTAGGCCAGCAAACAGCAGGTGGTGGGAACAGAAAGCAAAACTTTTTCTAGTAGGTCATTAGGGACAACAGTGAGTGGTACCATTCCCATCTCCACCCTTTGGTTCCTGGACCCGTGAATCTTAGCTATGGAGAGAAACAACACCACAGATTGACTGTAATTCAGAGCATATTCAGCCTTCTGGAGAATTTGTGTCAACTTGGAAAGATACTGTCACCTAACTGGCATTGCAGCTGAGTCTTCAAAAGGCCATTCCACTGTTCTATCAAGTCAGCTACTTCAGGATAGCGGGGAACATTGTAAGACCAGTGAATGCTATGAACATGGGCCATTGCTGCATTTTTTTTGCTATGAAGTGAATTTCTTTGATCAGAAACAAACATGCCATACCATGACAATGTGTAAGGGATTCTATAAGTCCACAGATGGTAGTTTTGGAAGAAACATTGCATGCAGGAAGGCAAATCTGCATCCAGAACAAGTGTCTATTCCAGTAAGAACAAAATGCTGCCCATTCCCTGATGGAAACAGTCCAAGTAATCATCCTGCCACCAGGTAGTTGACTGATCACTCCAGAGGAATGGTGCCACATCAGTGGCAGATTGGGTCCTCAGAAGTGTTCATAGCCAGGCTGTCTGCGGTAAGTGGAAGACCATGGTGCTGAGCCCATGCATATTCTTCACCCATGAGGCCATGGCCACTTTGTTCATGAGCCTATTAAGCAATGGCAGGGCTGGCTGAAGAAAGAGGTTGACTGACAGTCACAAAACTAGGTCATCTTATCCACTTGATTATTAAAATTCTTGTCTGCTGCCATGAGATACAAATATCTTCACATTTTTGGCCATTTGGAAGGGTCTACCCATATACCTCTTCTGCAAATTTCCTTGACACCAATTTTCCAATCGTGTTTCTTCCAAGTCCCTAACCATTCAGCAAAACCACTGGCCACAGTCCATGAATTGGTATATAATTGCATATCTGGCTGTTTCTCCTTCCAAGCAAAGTAAATAGCCAGGTGCATTGATCAGAGTTCTTCCCACTGGGATGATTTTCTATTACCACTGTCCTCAGAGATGTCACAGAAATTGACAGTATGCTAGAGCTGTCCATTTTTGAGTGGTGCCTGCATATTGTGGGGAACCATCTGTAAACTAGGCCTGAGTCTTCTCTTCCTCTGTTAACTGATTGTAGGGAACTCCTCATGAAGCTATACATGCAGACTGGGAGAAAGAAGGTAGTGTAACAGGAACAGGGGCCTTGGGCATTTGGGTCACTTGTTCATGTGATTTACTTGTGCCCCTCAGGACCTACTGTGGCCCAATCATATATATTCCACTCCCTTTTGATGATGGAGTGCTGCTATGTACTCCCAATGTTATGACATGGTGGGTCAGATCACACCCGGTTTGTGATGGGTTGCCCAGGTTGCAAAATAACTTGGTGGCCTATGGTTAAGCATTTAGTCTTTATTAATTGTCCAGTAACAAGCCAAGGGTTGTTTCTCAAAAGAAACATAGTTATCTGCAGAGGATGGAAGGGCTTTGCTCCAAAATCTTAAAGTGAGTGCCATGATTCACCTTATAGGGGCCTACAGAAGTCTCCAGACTGCATCCCTGTCTGCCACTGCCACTCCAAGCACCATTGGATCTGCTGGATCTTAGGGCCCACATAGCAGAGTAGCTTGCATTCTGGACCTATTGCAGAACATTTTTCTTGTTCTGAGTCCCACTCAAAACTGGCATCATTCAGGTAGAATCTGTCCATGATTGATGCCCACTTTAAATAACAATTCCTACTATTCTGTTCAAAGACTGGATAATTATTGCTAAAATACTGAAATGTTTAAAACACCTCTGAGAAGATTAATAAACAACAATGAAAAAATCCATTTTGTCTTTATAAATGTAGAGCGGCAGAGAGTGACATATGACCATTTTCAATACCACAGAATGTGAGTAGTGATTTTCTGCATCTTTAAAATTTATATGAAGAGCCTGAGGTTTTGGAAAGAAATATACCACCCACTGGCAGATATTATCTGTCATTAAGCCACTTTTTATTTTGTCTTCCATTCAGGAACTATGAACATGTCTGAGTTCTTTATGCTTAAAAGCGGTATATATGCCATTATTTCAAACACATTAAAATACATCGAAAAAGTGGAAGACATAAACAAAAGGAGCTATTTGTGGTTGTCAGTAGTTATATATTTGATTATCATTATTTTTGAAAAGTCACATTGTATATCTTATTCTTTCTTGGTACTTGTTAAATTTTCAAATTTTCTACAGAATGAAATTTACTTTCTTAAAATGAAAAGAAAGTAGAGAGTAGTAAAAATAGCTATGTTTAATTTTTATGTCATAACATAATAATTAAAAACATGCACATTTCAAACTAGAAGAAAATACCCCAAAATATTAACACTAGTCATATTTGAATAGTAAAAAAGAGTGGTTTTGTTTTTGCTTTCTTTATATGTTATAAAGAGCCTTCTGATTTTTAATTATAAAAAACAATTAAAATTTTAAATATAAAGAGTACATTCAACAAAAAATTTTGTGATAACCTACTGTGTGACAGGATTACTGTGACAATAGACATGAGAAAGGCATGGCACATTATGCCAGGAGTTTTCATCCTCATGAACTAATATTTTCTTAATTGTCCAAATAAAAAATAAGGGATTAGGGGCGCCTGGGTGGCTCAGTCGTTAAGCGTCTGCCTTCGGCTCAGGTCATGATCCCAGGGTCCTGGGATCGAGCCCCGCATCGGGCTCCCTGCTCCGCGGGGAGCCTGCTTCTCCCTCTGCCACTCCCCCTGCTTGTGTTCCCTCTCTCGCTGTGTCTCTCTCTGTCAAATAAATAAATAAAATCTTTAAAAAAAAGAAAAATAAGGGATTAGAGGAGTCACTTCTCACTGGTGGAGAACATCTGTATGATGAGCTCTTTGGTCAGTCAGAATTTGCTTAGAATACTATCTGGCTTACTAAACATATCCTGCTGGGGAGCATGGCAAAGTTCTAAAAGCATGATCTAGAAACTCAGACCTGTATTTGAGTTTCCCCATTCACTCCAGGTCTGCCATATAAACCCAGGAATTAAACTGTCCAGGCTCCAGTGTCCCCATTTTTAAAATGTGGAGACTAATGTTGAACTAGTTGTCATTGTGAATCAAGTGAAGTATGAGAAAATGCATATCACAATGACTGTATAGGGGTCTCTGATGCATGGGAATTTCTTCTCTCTTTGCCTTTATCTGCAGGATTTTTAAAAAAGATTTTTATCCAACAGATGTAGTGAAAAGAGGGGGCACATGCACCCCAATGTTCATAGCAGCAATGTCCACAATAGCCAAACTGTGGAAGGAGCTGAGATGTCCTTCAACAGATGAATGGATAAAGAAGATGTGGTTCATATATGCAATGGAATATTACGCAGTTATCAGGAAGGATGCATACCTATCATTTACATTGATGTGGATGGAACTGGAGGGTATGATGCTAAGTGAAATAAGTCAATCAGAGAAAGACAATTATCATATGGTTTTACTCATATGTGGAATATAAGAAATAGTGCAGAGGATCATAGGGGAAGGGAGGGAGAACTGAGTGGGAAGAAATCAGAGAGGGAGACAAACCATGAGAGACTCTTGACTCTGGGAAACAAACTGAGGGTTGCAGAAAGGGGAGGGGGTAACCAGGTGATGGGTATTAAGGAAGGCACGTGATGTGATGAGCACTGGGTGTTATACTCAATTAACGAATTGTTGAACACTACATCAAGAACTAATGATGTACTATATGTTGGCTAATTGAATTTAAATTAAAAACATAAAGAAAAAAATAAAGATTTTTATTTATTTGAGAAAGAGAGAGAACATGAGTGGGGGGAGGGGCAAAGGGAGAGGGAGAAGGACAAGCTGACTCCCCGCTAAGCGTGGAGCCTGAGTGGGGCTCGGTCCTAGGACCCTGAGATCATGACCTGAGCCAAAGTCAGATGCTCAACTGACTGAGCCACCCAGGAGCCCTGCCTTTATCTGCAGGATTAAAAATTTACATTAAAAATAATTGTCTTTCATATTTAGTACAGTACTTTAAAGTTTACAACCCAGTTCACACACCCTATTCTCATTTCTCACAAAATTCTTCAGGTAGCAGAACATGTCAGAAGATTTGATGGGATAAATCGTGGCTCAGCAGGAAGCAGAGGGACCTCCCAAGAGAGGTGCCCAGAAAGCTTCATCTCAGGGTTCAATGAGACATGTTGAACTTTGCACAGAGCAAGGTTGGGACTGATGACCAAGGTGAACCAGAGGAGGTGGAAGAGGAGGGCCAGGGAAGAGTGGCTTGCCTTTCTCAAAAGTAGGAGAAGGGACCTCACATCTACTGGATGCTTTCTCTGTGCTAACACCACATTGAGGGATTTACTTGTAGTACCTTAGTTAATCCTCACTATCACCCTGAGATCTGGACAATATTTCCATTAATAACTGAAGGAACAAAGACGTAGAGGGGTGACAAGGTCAGGGCAATCCTGATGGGAAATGAAGAGGCCAAGCCTCCCACTGAGGGGCCTCTGACACCACCTCATATTCTACCCCTCTCTAGGAGTAGAGAGGCATCTTGGTGCCTTTGGGATTGAAATTGTCAACTAAGTGGATTGTAGGATCAGATTTAGTCTCTGGATAGAGAAACTTGACACAGCCAGATGGGATTTCAGGACTTGAGCCTGATGGGCCTCAGGGCTCTTCACTGTGACTGATGACAAATCTTACAAACTGAACATGCACAGAGGGGCTGCTGAGAAAGTTTTCAGCCTCACGGATCCCAGGGACTAGCCTCAGCCATGTCAGGTGCTCTGTTAGCAGACTGTGTGTAGTTGCTACCTTCTTGGAAGACCCCACTCCAAGACTCAGAGATGCTTGAGAACCTAGAGTGAGAATTGTCAATACCTACAGCTTTGAAATGTCGGGACAGGCAGAGCTGTAATTAAGGTAGGTAGAGCAAGAAGTGTTCCTATTTTACTCAGGAGGAAATTGACACTTACAAAGGCTCTGGAGACTTAATTTGATCTGATCTTTCTCTGCATTTTGATATCTATCATCTCTTTCTTTCTTTCTTTCTTTCTTTCTTTCTTTCTTTCTTTCTTTCT
>NW_022589706.1:5417924-5427046 GCF_004348235.1 Phoca vitulina
CTTTCTTTCTTTCTTTCTTTCTTTCTTTCTTTCTTTCTTTCTTTCTTCTTTCTTTTCTTTCCCCTTCCTTCCTTCCTTCTTTCCTTCCTTCCTTCCTTCTTTCCTTTCTTCTTCTTTCTTTCTCTCTTTCTTCTTCTTTCTTTCTCTCTCTCTTCCTTCCTTCCTTCCTTCCCTCTTCCTTCCTTCCTTCCTTCCCTCTTTCTTTCTTTCTTTCTTTCTTTTCTTTTCTTTCTTTCTTTCTTTCTTTTTCTTTCTTTCTTTCTTTCTTTCTTTCTTTCTTTCTTTCTTTCTTTCTTTCTTTCTTTCTTTCTTTCTTCTTCTTCTTCTTCTTCTTCTTCTTCCTTCCTTCCTTCCTTCCTTCCTTCCTTCCTTCCTTCCTTCCTTTCTTTCTTTCTTTCTTTCTTTCTTTCTTTCTTTCTTTCTTTCTTTTTCTTTCTTTTTCTAGGTATTCCAGGTTCTAGGGATTCAGCAGTAAATAAAGCTGACAACAATCCCACCCTTGCAGAACTTCTATTTTACAGAAGGAAGACGGGAATGAAATATATTGTAATATGACATAGTATAATAGGAAGGGAAAATGGCTATGCAGAAAAATAAAGAGAGAAGGGCCTCCCTAAGAAGATGACATTTGAGGAAACCCTGACAGAGGTAAGGATGCCAGCCATGTGGACTTCCTGGGGAGAAGTGTCCCAGGCCCAGAGAGTGACCAGTTTAAGGGGCCTGAAATGGGAACATGCTGGAGATGCTGGAGAATTCGGATAAAGCAAGAGGCCATTGTGGTAGGAACAGTGTGAGGATGGGATGTGGAAAGGTAGCGGGGTGCCAGGTCGTGCATGTCCTTAAGGTTCCTTCAAGAACTTTGTTTTATTCTGGGTAGGATGGAGATCCTGAAAAGGGTTGAATTTCCCAAAGCACCTGTTTTCCCATGGTGTAGGACCAGGAAGCCTTTATCAATGCTCCATTTTTGTCTTTGAAGGATCTCTGGGTAATTGATAAAGGGTAATTGATAAAGAAAATTTACTCTCTGCTATTGATGGACTCAGGATTTAGTAGGAAGCTCAGATGAATAAATAATAATAGAATTATAATGCAAGTATTCACAGCTGCTTTTACATGATGCTATAGATGCTCAGAAGAAGAAACATGTAACTCCATCAAGAGAAGGCAGGAAAGGATTTCCAGAGGAATTCAGAGGTAGAAGAGTTTTACTTTATGGAGGATATAAGTCTGTCATATTTAAAGGTATTTTTCTTACCTCTTTCCCTCTCTCCCTTTCTTCCTTCCTTTCCTTCCTTCATTGCTTGTCTCCTGCCCTCCAACAAATACTTATTGAGTGTCTATATCAATAACATGTTAAATATTTGGGATTGAGTGCCTAGTCCTGACCTCACAAAGCTTATATTTGAGAAAGATGGAAGAGCACATTCAAGAAAGTTCAAAAGTATCTGGTTTGGCTGGATTATAGTATCTGTGTAAATTGAGATTTCCAGATAAAATGCAGAATATGTAGTTAGATTTGAATTTCAGATAAATGAAAAATAATATTTTTAGTATAAGTACATTCAAATATTGCATGGAACATATATACACAAAAATTATTAACTGGGTGTCTGTCCATCTGTCTGTCTTTCTTTCTTTTGCTAATGCTGGCAACCCTATATGTAAGGAATATTAGGAAATGAAGTTAGAGAGACAGGCAAGGTTAATAACATTTTATAAATCATCCTAAGGTGTTTGAATGTCTTGCTCCCTATAATACGGGGCAATTGAGGTATGTTATTCAAGGAAACAAGACCAGATTAGACATTTGTAAAGAAAATTCTGGCCACAGTAGGAAAAATGTACAAGACAAGGGTAGAACCAGAGACAGCAGGACGAGATGGACACCTGACTTAGCAGCACAAGTAGGTTGGAGAGATGACATTAACATAACTGCTTGGCGAAGATTCAGAAGAGATTGAGTGTGGGAGGTGAGAGAAAAGAGGAACTTCAGAATGGCTTCCCTGTTTCTGCCTTGAATGACCAGGCCAACAATTCTGCCCTTCTGCAAGCTGATGTTTTCAGGAGGTTGAGATGCTGCAAGACATACATTTTTGCATCCATTATATTGCATGTAA
This sequence comes from Phoca vitulina, assembly GCF_004348235.1. NCBI lineage: Eukaryota > Metazoa > Chordata > Mammalia > Carnivora > Phocidae > Phoca > Phoca vitulina. The sequence continues at coordinate 5,420,042 of NW_022589706.1, forward strand.
GCAATTAGAAACCAGGAATCTTCCCCAAGCTGTCCACCTTGGACTTTGCTCTTAAACAAGAAATCTCTCATTCTAACATCCCTAATCACATGTAATTGTAGTATAGAAAGAAGGAGAAGCTAGACTGAAATTGTTCTTTGCAGAGATAACTATTTTATTGAGGTCTGCACCTCTTCAATCTTTTCTAGTCCTGCATGGGATGATCACCATCTCTAAAAATTCAGTGAATTTTTGACACACACACTCCAGATATTTCTGAGCACCTGTGTGAGTCCCCAAATATTCAAAATTGAATGTTCAGTCAACTAATCTCATATCTTAGCTGAGAGATTCTCTTTGACATTTCATAGGTCTTCAGTCCAGTGGGTTCAAATTTATGCTTGTATGAGGTATCAGCCTTGAAGGTGAAATCCTCAGACACGGAGCTTTTATTGTGTGCTGTGAATGAAGTAGGAAAGTCAGAACTTGCTAAAAACAAGTTTTATTTGATCTGCTTTCATGAATAGATGAGAAGCAAGTGGAATTTAAAGCATCAAGAGAATGCAGATGGATGTTGATAAAAAATGTTTTTATCCATGCATTAGAGTTTGCAGTGTCTTAAATATATTAATGTGTCTCTCTCAAATCTTGTTTGCTAATAATTTAATTGCAAAAACAAAGTCTCAGAAAAGCAGAAAAAATATATGCACACACACACACGGTGTGTGTGTGTGTGTGTGTATACATGTAGCACTGAGGCTTTCAAATGATTACTACAACTATGTAAAGAAAAGGAACAATTGTAAACAGATAGCTAGATATTTAAAAACAGTGCATTATGATGAGGTGAGGGTCCTTGAGATGTTTTGAGAGTGAGTGCTATTATTAGAACAATAATATTTGAAAATAATTGACTCATGACTTTGCAGCAAGCTAGGAGAGGAGTAGGAGGGGCAGAACACTGTGTAACAATTCAAGGTAAAATGGTACATTAGCAAAGGGATTAAGATACAGTAGGCATGATACCAATAGTATAATTCCACATCTGGGAAGGAGCGATAAAACTCTCATTTATTAGCAGGGGAAATGGATGATCTGGCTGAAAGCAATAGAAAGGTCTTATTTTATGTGTTGTTGGGGGAAAGGAGATGGTAAAGCAAAGAAATGAACATTTATGGAGCTCATACTGTGCATTATCAGCTATGCTAAGAACATATATTATTAACTCATACATGCAACTCATTGAAACCTCTTAATCAACCACATCCTTCAAAGACAGGTTTTATCATCTATACTCTACAGATGAAGAAACTGAGGTTTATAGGGATTAAGGAATTTTGTACTTCTCACAAATTAAGTGGAAAAAAATGAGACTTGAATTTGGATCTTTGTCTCCAAAGTCCATGATTTTTCTATTCCACCAAACTGCTGACTGTGATTTATATTGGGACACTAACTACATCACTACAAGAAAATTAATACCATTGCTTTTTCTCTTACAAAGCATTTTCTATCCTGGCTCTCTGAAGGCCCAAGAAAAACATTTTTATTCTATCATTGTTACTGTCTTCCATTTGGGATAATGGGTTAGTAACTTAACCAAGGTCATCAATGTGCCAAACTTTTCTCTAGTCTGGATATTTCTTCTCATCATTAGACAAGAGCTCCACACCCATTTTTTTTTTTTTTTTAGTATGTATGTATGTATTTATTTATTTATTTGGTTCAGATAGCCAACGTCATTATTTTTTGATGTAGTGTTTAATGATTCATTAGTTGCGAAAAACACCCAGTACTCATTTTGGATTAGGGCTTCAAATCTACAGAAACAATCCTGAGACCTCACATTAGACATTGCTCTAGTCAATGCAAACTATTCTGGGATCAAGTTTATTTAGAGGGAATGCTGAATACCATGTCTTACAGGTAAAAAATATTGTCATCAGTATTAGAGATAGCCTACTATATGTTCTGGGTTTTGCTTTATGTTTTACGTTTATCTTTTTATTTTTTTTAAAGATTTTATTTATTTACTTGACAGAGAGAGACACAGCGAGAGAGGGAACACAAGCAGGGGGAGTGGGAGAGAGAGAAGCAGGCTTCTCGCTGAGCAGAGAGCCCAATGTGGGGCTCGATCCCAGGACCCTGGAATCATGACCTGAGCTGAAGGCAGACGCTTAACGACTGAGCCACCCAGGTGCCCCATCTTTTTATTTTTTATTTAAACTCTATTTACTTAATGTATAATGTATTACTAGTTTCAGTGGTAGAATTTAGTGATTTATTTTTTAACTTAATTTTATCTGCTATCTTAATTTTAGAAATTAAAAACCATTTATGTCTAATATAATTTCAAGGTCATAACATTTGTGTAGTCTATACAAGGGTCTGTATAGTATATTCAGCTTTGGGCCAAATCAAAATCACCACCTATTATTGTAAATGAAGTTTTATTGAAACTTAGCTACCCACATCTATTCATTTAGTATTGTCTGTGGCTGTTTTTGTGATACATGGCAGAGTTGAGTAGTTGGAACAAAGACAGTATGGCCCACAAAGCTGAAAATATTTACTATTCGATCCTTTTCAGTAAATGTTTGCTGACTCCTGGTCTGTGACAGCAGGAGATACTTGAACCTTACATTTCTTTCTTTCTTTCTTTCTTTTTTTAAGATCTATTTATTTATTTGAGTGAGAGAAAGAGAACCTGAGCTGGGGGGAGGGGCAAAGGGAGAGGCAGAGAATCCTCAAGCAGACTTCCCACTGAGTGCAGAGCCTGGGGCAGGGCTCAATCCTAGGACCCTGAGATCATGACCTGAGCCAAAATTGAGAGTCCAATGCTTAACCGGCTCCCTATCAATCTTATATTTCTAATTAGGGTCTATACATGGCACTTCATCATGTCTATTTCAAGAGAAATTATAAAACTCCTCCTTACAGCATCTGAATTTGCTTGGGCATTTCTTCATCACCAAATACTTATTTACTTCCACAAGGAACTTATTATTTTTTTTTTAAAGAAATAGAAACATCCCTTTAAAATTCTCACCAAAATACCACGATGAACTTGTTATCTCCACTTTGGAAAGGAAATATATTTAGGCATAGAGAGAGTATTCATTAAAAAATAAATAAAAGAAAGTCTGGGTGCCTATCATGGTGTCCAGTGCTGAGTTAGATGACAGAGATGAGAAGGGTTCAGAGGAGACAGGATTTCTGAAGTAATCAGAACAGCAGGATGCTGGCCTAAAAATACATACCTAGACTAATGGAACAGAATTGAGAGCCCAGAGATAAGCCCTCGCATGTATTATCAATTGGTATTTGACAAGGGAGTCAAGAATACTCACTGGGAAAAGGATAGTCTCTTCAATAGATGGTGCCAGGAACACTGGACAAGAGAAGAATGAAATTCAACCCCTATCTTATACCATTTACAAAAATTAACTCAAAATGGATTAAAGGCTTAAATATGATTTGAAATAGTAAAATTCGTAGAAGAAAACATAAGGAAAATGCTCCTTGACATTGGTGTTGGCCTCTATTTTTTGGATATGACATCAAAAGCACAAGCAAGAGAAGAAAAAATAAATCAGTGGGACTACATCAAACTAAAAACTTCTGTACAGCGAAAGAAACAATCAACAAAATGAAAAGGTAACCTATGGAATGGGAGAAAATATTTGCAAATCATCTATCTGATAAAGTGTTAATATCCAAAATATATATAAAAAAACTCATGCAACTCAATAGCAAAAAACTGATTTAATTTTCAAAATGGGAGATCTGAATAAACATTTCTTGAAAGAAGGCATACAAATGGTGAACAAGTACATGAAAAGATGCTCAGCATCATTAATGATGAGGGAAATGCAAATCAAAACCATTATAAGATATTACTTCATACCTATTAGGATGGCTATGATCAGAAAGACAAGAGATAGTAAGTGTTGCCAAGGATGTAGAGAAAAGGGAACCCTTTTCCAATGTTGGTGGGAATGAAAATTAGTGTAGCCACTATAGAAAACAGTATGGAGGTTGAAAATAGAACTACCATCTGATCCAGCAATACAATTTCTGGGTATATATTCAAGGGAAATGAAATCAGGAATTCAAAGAGATACCTACACTCCCATGTTCATTGCAACATTTTTCACAATACCCATAATAAGGTAACAACCAAAATGTCCATCAACCTAAATGTCCATCAACAGATAAATAAATAAAGAAGATATGGTATATATAGGCAATGAAATATTACTTAGCCACAAGAAAGAAAGACGTCCTGCCATTTATGACAACATGGACAGAACTTGAGAGCAATATGCTAAGTAAAATAAGTCAGACAGACAAAAATAAATGCTGTATGATATCACTTACATGTGGAATCTGAAAAAGCTGAACTTACAGACACAGAGAGTAGAATGGTGGTTGCCAGCGGCTGAGGATGGGGGAAATGGGAGATGTTGGTCAAAAGGTACAAAATTCCAAGTATAAGATGAATAAGTTCTGGGAATCTAATGTATAACATAGTGATTATAGTTGACAGTACTGTGGTAAATACCTGAAAATTGTTAAGAAGTAGATCTTAAGTATTCTTACCACAAAAAAGAAATCCTAATATGTGACATGACATAGCAGTTAGCTAATGCCATGGTGTTAATCATTTTGCAATACATAAGTGTACCTTAAATATATAAAATGTTATATATGAATTATATCTCAATGAAGCTTGGGAAAAATAAAAATGCTTGGAGAGATAGCCTAGCCTGGGAGAGCTCAGTCTGAATTACAAAGTTGCCCCAAGTCATACATTTAATAAACAGCAGTCTGAGGTTTTAAACTCAGGTCTGGATGGTTCCAAAGCTCTCTTTACATGATACTTGTGTTTTCCAAACTAAGGAATGTGCAGCCCCACCTTTCACACTCCCTATGTAGCATGAGCCACGAATATGCTAAGATGCAGAGTAACATGGCTTCAATTTTAATAGGCAGTATATGATTTCAAACAAATTTTTACATTAAAATAAGCCTGGATATTTTAAAAAGGAGAATGCCAAGTTCAAATGAATATTTAAGATAAAACAAAAGACTTCAAATAAATTAAGCCTTGCAGTGCCTGAGCCCCTAGGAATGGAATAGTCTCTCTGGAATACTCTTACTCACAGTAAGAAGAAAAGAGAAAAAGAATCAAGTCTTTGGGAAAAACATGCACAAAGGGAAACCTCATAATAGCTAAGATTTAAACAGAAAGAAGAAAAAGAGAAAAAGTTTGGAGAAGAGAACCCTCAGATGTAAACTTGAAAATGACTTTCACAGAGTGTCGTCGGTCAACCTGCCACTGAAAAGCCTAATTAAGACATCTGCTAAAGAGTTACAAATTGATGGTGGTCTCACTGTCACACCATTTTAACTGACATGCTGTGATTTCGTTCCAGATTAACTTCATAAGTGGTCCTCCTAATAGAAAGATCACTTAAATTAAGAGTGGGCTGTAAATGGGGATTTGTGATGTTAATAGGCCAGTATAACTTCTGTGTCATTTACATACATTTCCATTTTTCGCAATGCATATTTGCATATATTGAAGGATGCACTGAAGACCTCTCATGGGCAGCATTAGTATGGTAATGAGCATGGAACTGACACAGTGTCCAAAGAGTCATTTCTTTGACCTCCCCTCAGCACTAATTTTGGAGCTGCCTTTGAACCTCCAATATTAGTAACTTAAAACCCATATTCCAGAAAAACATGAGTTAGGCCTATTTACCCAATGCAATAAATGTTTGGAAGACTGAACTGAAGCACAGAGCCTTTATAACAACTGAAGAGTTGCTTAGCACTTAAACAGTGGAGTACATCATCGATGCTAAAAAAGACCTCCAAAAATATTGATTCAATGTGGTAGTCCATTGGCATTCCTCAATATGGTAGCCCAATCTAGCATGTCTGCCAACCCAGGAGGTTAGGGCAGAGGCCAACTTGCATAAGGCTCAGAACAGAGGTTGCACCAGAATTGGAGTCTACCAGACCAGAGTCTAGCTGTGGCTCTGCCATCATAGGGTCTTCATCACTCCAAGTCCCAGTTCTGCATCTATACATTCGGGATAAGAACACATACCTTAGGTTTGTAGTGAAGATTGAGATAATGGATGGAAAAGCACTTATAGGTAAAGTTTAATAATTGAGGACAAAATTTAGCCCGCTGGTAGCCAAAGCAAAGAACGGGACACTGAATTTTCAGTTTTCCTTTACTGGTTCTGGGACTGTCTTTAGTGATAGAACCATATATGGAGGAACTTTCAGTGGGATTTCTTTTTTTTTATTATTATGTTATATTAATCACCATACATTACATCATTAGTTTTTGATGTGGTGATCCACGATCCGTTGTTTGTGTATAACAGTACATGCAGTACGTGCCCTCTTTAATACCCACCACCAGGATAACCCATCCCCCCAGCCCCCTCCCCTCTAGAAATCTCACTTTGTTTCTCAGAGTCCATAGTCTCTCATGGTTCGTCTCCCCCTCCGATTCCCCCTCCTTCATTCTTCCCTTCCTGCTATCTTCTTCTTCTTCTTCTTTTTTTTTTTAACATATAATGTATTATTTGTTTCAGAGGTACAGGTCTGTGATTCAACAGTCTTACACAATTCACAGTGCTCACCATAGCACATACCCTCGCCAACGTCTATCACCCAGCCACCCCATCCTTCCCACACCCCACCACTCCAGCAACCCTCAGTTTGTTACCTGAGATTAAGAATTCCTTATGTCAGTGAGGTCATATGATACTTGTCTTTCTCTGATTGACTTATTTCGCTCAGCATAATACCCTCCAGTTCAATCCACATCTCTGCAAATGGCAAGATTTCATTCCTTTTGATGGCTGCATAATATTCCATTGTGTGTGTGTGTGTGTGTGTGTATATATATATATATATATATATATATATATATATACATACACATACATCTTCTGGCTATCTGTGTGTGTATATATATATATATATATATATATATAT